>NC_140595.1:70010894-70185894 GCF_964204655.1 Triturus cristatus | reverse complement strand
AACGATTTTTTTTTTAATTTGTTTTGCTTTGGAGATTTTTTTCCCATATTGATAACTCCCTTTCCCTTAAAAGTACAATAATTTCGAGTCTGTTCCTTTCTCATTCGATCCTGAAACTACTTTTAATTCTGCATTGGCCAGTGTACAATTACATGCGTTTTCCTCAGCATTATGGGCTTCAGTGTTCTTTGACCAAGTGATAGGCATACATCGCTGCTTCCCCTATGTCTGTCTGCCTTTTTCGTTTTCTTGGTTTCTTTTTGATTTTATATAGTGCAGACTTGGCTCAAATTACTACAATTGATAACATAGATACCTGGGTG
Organism: Triturus cristatus; assembly: GCF_964204655.1. Classification (NCBI taxonomy): domain Eukaryota; kingdom Metazoa; phylum Chordata; class Amphibia; order Caudata; family Salamandridae; genus Triturus; species Triturus cristatus. The sequence goes on along the minus strand of NC_140595.1, from coordinate 70,185,571 downwards.
TAGGTGACGGAGAATATAGTCTTAACATATTGAAATTGGCAAAAAATGTATGTGTTATATAAGTTTGATTAACAATCACTATGCCAACTATATGAACTATATATTTGTATGAGTACTTGATTGAACCCCACAAAGGGAGAGAGAATACCAACTCGGTTTGTTTCTTCTTCTTGATATTGTGTCTTACTCATTCCTAATGTCACAAAACCTTACAAGTGGGTTAAAGAGTGAGGGTGGATCTGGCGTTATCCAAACATTGTCCGTTCTGAATAGTGGCTGACGAAATCCGGATAGCGAAAGATCCAGGGCTCACTGATGGAATGAGGGATGTTCTTAGCAAATCTTAGACATACCTAGGAGAGGAGAAATGTATTGATTCACAATTATTAAAAAAAAAAAAATAGATTCACAACAAACGACTGGGTGGTGTAACGAATCCTAGTCGTACCTTAGATAAGGGAGACTTTATCAATTTAGACTTATAAAAATATAAATAAAATCACAACCAATGTTTGGCTGGTGTAAAAAATCCCAGCCATACCTTCGGCATGAAGATCGTTATCAATTTACTCCTAAAAGATAAAAAGGAATAGATTCAAAAGAAATAACTGGATGGTGCAAGAAGTGTCGATGACGCTCAGAAGTACTATACGACGACGGATAGTGCTCAATGTCTACAGAAGAACAATGCAAAGTACTTCATCGATTAATCTACGCCAACTGAAATATGCAGGCTGAAGACATACTAATCCTCAGGCTGATCAGACCTCCACACCTGATAGGGCCTTCCCTCTAAGTGGGTGTTGAGACGCTGCAGAGTGGCCGTGAACGTGGCGCTCGGCCTATCTGAACGCCAGCACGTGTAGAGCCGCACCGGGCTTGAGGGATGGCGCGGACTTGCTTGACAAGGAGTGATGAGGAATGTGAAGCTGCAGGACAGAGGAAGGAACATCTTATCATCAAAGTAGGAGTCTATGGTCCGTGAAGGCGGTGCACGGTAGTGATGTCACTTTCCAAATGCCTCGCAATATTGAACGTAAACAGCCGCTATAGAAGTGAGTTTGGAAGTTCTCCATGGTTGAACTTCCAATGGAGCATTGAACATGAAAGGGTTGTTGACTGATCTTGTCTCCATCTTCGGTTCGATGTCGTCGGCGTGGTTGTGTTCAAACTGGACTATGGAAATTCCCAGATGTTGATGTTATCAATCTACCTGTTGCAGCGACTGCAGGTGTTTCAGAATGACGCAGCAAGCGTCGTATTCGGAGCCAGGACATTTCGACGTGTTCGACCACCGTAGGGTCCTATTCAAAAGAAAATCCAATGTTAGTCAGTGGATTTCACAAAAAAACGTACGTTTCCAAGAATAATCAGCCATTGGTACAACTCAGGCCATGCTTACATCAACGGCTAAATCTAATCAATCAATCAAGCTTTATTCGACAGTTGAGTCATAAAAGCACATACAAACATCACACAAATAACATATAAATTACCTAAAAATATTTAAGACAAGCATTAAATCCGATATTTAAACCATCGATAAGCTAAAATCGATTTAAAACCATATACAGATATTCACAAAATAAAATAACACGTGTATAAAAAAAAAACTATGTATATGTTTCCATCATAAAAATAGATATTTGATAAAATTTGCACTATTACAATCAATTTCTACAGGTTGCCATCGTATCTCAGTGCTTTAGATCGTAGACCCCAAGCCCACCCTAGGAACTTGGCCACTGCTATACAGATAAGAGGAGCAGGGTCAGTACTCACAATGCGAAGAGCTGTTCGATAGTTCCTAATGCCCAACGATTTACATACAGGTTTTATCCAAGTTTTACGGGGTTGCGTGTACATTGGGCAAAAAAACAGCAAGTGTTCTACAGATTCACATTCCTCTATGCAATTATAACATTTATTACTTTTATTTTGGGTGTTTTTCCAATTAGCGGTAAATTCGGCGACCGGTAGGGCACCCACCCGAAACTGGAAATATAACTTGCGGTCAAAAGGCCTTTCTATTATATCCCAGTAACTTTCGAGTAATGGGCGGATTTTAAGATCAAGAAAGCGGCCTGTTAGATGGGAGGAGAGGCCTTGCGTGGTTTCTATCATATAGACCCATTCCCAGTAAATAGCTTTCAGTTTGTTCTTAGAAGGGAAGGTAGCATTTTCTGGATCGTTCCATAGTTCGGTCAGGCCTATGCTGCTCAGGAGGGATTTGATGCTGCACAGCCAGTGAATATTATATGATAAATTAGATTTAATTATATCCATAAAGCCGCGCTTATAGTGCTCAAGTTCATCTGTGCACCAAAGGCGACGCCAATATAGCAGTGGGCGAAGCTTAATAAGGTGTGCCAGTGGTTTTTTCCCTAGGTCTAGCAATAGAGGACGCAGTGGTGTACTAGCAGGGAGGCTTGTGATTTTACGCAAGAATGCATTTTCAAGCACTGTCAGTTTGTTCAAGTTACTAAAGCCCCAAAGTTCAGACCCGTATAAACATGAGCTCAGTACCATTGTACCGTATGCTTCCAAAGCTGGGGAAATTGGCTTTGTATATGATCTATTAAATCTAGTTAGAAGGGCACCTGATTTTTGTTTATGTATTAGTGTCACTCGGTCCATGTGGGAGTCCCAACGCATGTCCTTCTGTAGTGTAATGCCTAAATATGTGAAGGAGATTACCTCCTCCAGGGGTAAATCATTCATAAATATTTTCCCCCCAAATGACTTATGTGCGTTGAACGACATGAATTTAGTTTTTTCGGTGTTAACTAACAAACCCCTCAGTTTGCAGAACTCTTCAAAACGTCCAAGTGCCTTTTGCAGGCCGCTTGGGGTCTTGGAGATAATCAGCGTGTCATCCGCAAACATGAGGATGGGAACACGTGATCCAGCCAACACAGGTGCATCGGTGGGGGTCCGTGAGAGAAAATCGACCACACCGTTGACAAAGAGCGAGAACAGGGTAGGCGCCAAGACGCACCCCTGCCTCACACCCCTGTCAACCGGGAAGTCTTCGGTCACCTCTCCCACTTCCCCCCAGCAGACCCGGGCCACGTTACCCTCATGCAAGCGGATGACTACAGAAAGGAGTTCAGGTGCAAAACCCATCTCCCTCATAACATCCCAGAGTTTAGTTCGTGAGACCAAATCAAATGCTGCTTTTAGGTCCACGAAGACGGCGTATAATGCACCCTTGCCTAGGATCACTGTCTTCCAGTATAAGATGACAAAACGGAAGATTTGATCAATTGCGCTTGTCCGCTGGTGAAAGCCTGCCTGTGCGGGACTTAAAATGTCCTGTTCTTTGACCCATAATAGGATCTTTTGTAGAAATAGGCGGGCCACTATCTTCTGAATTGAGTCTATAAGGCTAATTGGCCTATAATTAGCCGCAATAGACTTGTCCCCCTTTTTGAATACAGGAACTATTTCAGCTCCCTTCCAAGAGGCAGGGATATCGGCACCCTGAGCAATTGCATTTGCAAGGCGCAGGATATATCTGCACCATAGGTGCCTATCACTGATGAACACATCTGCAGGGATTCCATCCATCCCGGGGGCTTTGCCCTTAATCACTTTGTCTAAGGCCTGATCTACGTCTCTTAAAAGGAATATTTCTTCTGCATAGTACACATGGCAATGGGTATCACCACAGTATACTTCTTCACTAGGAGCTGCATACTGTGGTTTAAAATGATCAATCCAGGAATTCTTAGCCACGTTGTTCTGGGGCCGCTCAGGGAGTCCCCCCTTGTCCCACTTATAGATATCCCAGAATTGCTTATTGTTCCTAGATCTACAGGCTTCGAGGAGATCTTTCCACTTTCCGTTATCCCACATTCTTTTTGCTTTGTATATTGTTCTCTTGTATTGCGTCCTTGCCAGTTTTACTGAAGAAGCAACTTTCGCCCTAAGGGCTCTGCCAAGTTTGGCTCGGGCTTCCTTACAATCAGCGTTGTACCAACCCACAGTATTATGGTGTTTGGGATATATTTTGGAAGTGGGTTTAATAAAGTATTTCTTCAATCCCTCAAAGAGTTTATTATGTGCTACTACGACAAACTGATGGGGACACATGTCTTCTGCATTAGTTTCGGGGGATTGTAGAACATTAGTTACTTCTTTTTTAATTGCAACAAATGATGTTGGATCTTCTATGATCCTATCCCATTTTAGATGACGCAGGTTGTTGGCCAAAAATTGATTCGACACAGGATTCATCTGCCGTGCTGAAGGTCCACCTTTAGGAGGTTGGTTAAGCAGTACCGCAAGTGGTTGATGGTCACTCTCGATACGGTCAATAACATTCATATCGATAAGATTTGCCCAGAGCTTTACATGAATAAGAAAATAGTCTATACGACTCTCCCTATGACCGCTGACAAAGGTATTCTTAGCGCATTTATCTGATTTACTTCTGCCATTTGCGGCCCTCAGGTGATTTCCTAAACACAAACCTTTTAACTGGATTGCAGCCTCTGTCCATTTTTTTATGGGAGCAATTTCTAAAGACGGGATTCCCCATCTAGAGTCTTTCAAAATCTAATCAACAAATCTCTATTCCTCCCACTCACGACAGGGTGGCCGTTTTTTCTCAGTCCCTGCTTGGATGATACAGAATGATTTATAGCATAGCGCAGAGGCGCAACTAGAACCAAATTTGGGGGGGGGGGGCTACTAAAAGTTTTGGGGGGTTGAGTCTTCCAGCAATATGCAGAGTGGAGATGCAGGGGCTCTAAGGAGGGGTGAAAATCAAAAAACCCTGGTTAACAAGTAAATGGTCTTTTAAAGACCTGTGAAGTACTTGGTGTGGCTGCAAGAAAACAGACGCCAGCCCACAGCAGCTCAAAAACTGTGTGTGTGTGCCCGGGAAGCTGTCTCAGCCGGGCTGACACACATGACGGGGGAGGGGGGGGGTGTCGCTGAAGCCCTTTGAGCCCATTGGGCGTTGCGCGCCTGGCGTAGCGTGTATTTGTAAAGTCTACGTTCACCCCATGCGGCATCTTGCTGCTGAATAATCAGTGCTTTAAATGGGCAGGTACTGGCCGGAACGGAGTACCTGCACTTTTTAAATTTGAAATGGAGAGTACCTGCACTTCTCAGCACTGCTGCAATACATTTAAAGGGAGATTACCAGCACTTCTCAGTAGCGAACATGCACTCTAAATAGTGAGTATGTACACTATTACATTTCCATTTAAAACACTGTGAATAATAGATGCTTATTCTACCCATTTTATTGAACTCGGAAGGATGAAAGGCTGATTGGACCTGCAGGGATAGGAACCCCTCGCCAAGTACCTGTAATACCTTGTATATTGTTACAGCGCCCTATCGGCATCCACTTATAATTGGCCCAGGCTGGCATGAGTTAGAATGAGTCCCCGGTACAATAAGTCAACTTGATGGTGTGCGGTTGTGCGCGCATACATTCATTTTCACGTGTATGACCTATGACGTGCATGATTAACATCAACGCCTTTCAATCTTTGTATACCAATGACGCATCAAGTGATTGCCACCTTTCAACGCCCCCTCTGCCGGCTGCTGCGTGGGCACCCCCTCTACAGCGGCCTGGCATGTCACTGACAGCCATTTCAATGAAGGGGATTTACGCAGGTAGGCAGGTGGCACGTCTGGAAAGGGCGCCTCCTTTATCTCGCCCTGCAGGCCTGCGGCAAAGTTTATCCCGTTCGCAAGCGAGAGCAGGGCGGGATTAACAAGAAAGATAACTGCGAATCGATGGAAATCGAAAAGCAATCAGCAGGCGGCACGCACGTGATGACGAGGCCTCGGCGAGAGATAAGAGAAAGGCGGGAAGCACGCCAGGAAGCGTGCGCGGGCGGCGCCATCTTGTCCTGCACACCTCGAGGTGCTCCTGCGTCAGCAGAAGGGGCGGGATTCTGTCGTGCATTAGATCGTATTGTTTGTCATATTTTTTTAATCTGTTCTTTTTGGGTTATTCTCAAATAACCGAATAAAGGTAAAGATTGATTGATTGAGATTATGTCACAAGCTCCCTAGGCCACGCCCCTTATTGAAGTGCCTCCACTCCCCTCATTTCTTCATCCAAGGTGAAAAGAAACAGCCGGGCTCCAAGAAGTGGCTGTCCATTACCCTACGTCTTAATCTTTTCACTAATCACAAGTATTCTCTGAAAACCTAAGTCTGTTTGCCTCTGCTTCTCCTCTCGGCTCCCGTCCGCTTGTGGTTTGGTTGGCCTTCTGCCGCAACCGGAGCCACACAGACCTGAAACATTGTCACCATGGATATTTTGCTTGAATTATATGACTTTTTGACTGTACTTGAATTATTATGTTTTCCACATAGATGTACCACACTGACCACATAATTCACCACCCGATGCATAATTTGCACTTTCTAACACAATGATGTTTCTATTCCAAATGGATCAAAAGTTACTGAAAAATACCTCCAAACATTGCTGAGCAGAGGCAGACCCTTCAAAAATATTAAATGTTCTCTTTTTGCTTGCTGATTGGGTGAAACCTGCGCCCAGGCTGTATTATTGGCTGTTCAAATGATGACACAATAGCGACAAAACGTGATGCAGTGTGGTGCATACATTTCCATTTTTTGCCTCAGCATATGTTCCTCCATAATAAACAAACTGTCTGCATTTGCCGTGGACACAAAATAAATAAAATAATTATTAAAGGGCTAGGCAGTGCCCTTCAACATTTCCACACTCTCTGCAACAGGATTCCTGCTGACTGTTTCCTGCTTTCTGTATAGTAATTATTTGTATTTTCTCGTTTTATGTGGTACTGTTCTTTCCCCAAGAACATGAGAGCACTGTCCACGACAGATAAAAATACTCACTATCCAGTGCGCTTATGTTCTTGGGGAAAGAACAACAGTACCACATGAAACAAGAAAATAATTAATAAATAAATTAACAGCATGAATATGTATGGCTAACTGTAACAGAACATCTGCTGTTGTGGGGCGCTTTGACTCAGATGCTCTGTATGGACTTGTTATCTTTGATGTGAACATTTACTGTTGTGAAGTGCTCTGATACCTTCGGGTCTAGCTAGCGCTCTATAAAACTCTCAAATAAATGAATAAATAAACTATGATCCACACTGTCGGCAGCAGCAACCGCACCGACAACTCGGCAGCGGGATATTCTACGTGATTACTGGGGTCGCATCCCACAGTCTGGGGGCAGCTGGAATCAGATTAGGTCAGTTTCATCATTTCATCAATGTCTGATCAGAGGAAACGGGCTGGCGCCACCGCCGAATCAATAAAGGTTCATCACCGCTGACTGGAGCGGGGGTCTACTGGGAGACGGGAGGGGCTGGCTGGTCCACCGAGACTGATGGCGGGAGAGGGAGGGAAGAGAAAACCTTAGAGGAGGACAAACGCAATAGAAGAACAGGCGGTGGAGGGTGATCTGGTTAGCGAGGGAATTAGGGCTCTAGGGCACTTACTGGAGCTCAAATGACAACACTGCTCCTTCTGTAGACATGTCAGGGATGACCAAGGCTAGGGCCTGATTAAAAAAAAAGTATACGCATGGGCGAGTTTCGCTTACTCCTGCAAACCGCCCTATCTGTGAGTTTAAAACAAGTGTTGCAAGTAACACAAGTTTACATTCATATAAAGATTTACTCCAACAATTATTTTCTTGTAGGTAAAATGATGCCTAGAGGACTGATAGAACACGGGGAGTAAGCTTGCCAGAGTAAGACTGTAGTGAAATTTTGTGTGCACCCACACTTCTTTGGAATGTTGAGCGCGCCATTGAAAACAATGGAGTGCTCCGGGCTTCTAATGGCAGGTAGAAGCCTGAAGCATCAACATTCCAATGTTTAGCAAAGGTCTCACGGAGCACAAGGGGATTTCAACCCTCTCGGGCTCCGTGAGGCCTTTGTTTTACAAATTAGAACATTCTGCCCTCGAGGGGCAGAATTTACAAATAGACTTCGAGCCCTTCGTAGTGGGCTCTACAGGCCAATAAAGGCCCGCGCCCTTGCTAAAGACCCTCACCTTCGGCCCGGGCCTTTCACGCTGAAATGGCCCTTTATTGGGCGGTAAATAGTATTTCACTCTTGTCCGAATCTTGGAAACTGTCAATAATTTATTTCTGTCAATAGTAGGAGTAATATGCTTCCAAGACGGGAAAGGGAAGGAAATTCCCTAAAATTATTGGGGGTGTGGGAAAGGGTTTCTTCACAGAGTAACAACATTCAGAGGGGAAAAAAAGGCATAAATGGACATGGTAGGCATCCCTCATAAACAACTGTACGATTACACACTCAGACACAACTCCCGCCTCTGTGCCTTGGAATCCAGAGAGGTTTAACTAGAAAAACTCCAAGTGCAGCAGGGGTCGGACTACTCTCTGAAATCTTTATGATATCCCAAAATTCAGAAATCTGGTCCCAATCAGTATCATGTGACTCAGAGTGTAGCTTAGGAAATATTTTTCATGGTGCTGCATACAAGTAGAAATAAACTTTGGGCAAACAGCCACATAGATGGGCTGCAACATCCAATAAGGAGGCTTTATATATCTTTCCCACACACCAAGTTGGGCTGATGACACAGAAGCCCCTCTAGAGCCTAAACTGCAGTATCTATGCTTTCACGTGACCTATAGGCCCAGCCTGTGCTTTTTTTTATTTTTAAAGAAATGTGCACTTTGGAAAATGCCTCTAGACTAACTCTGTAGCAGGCAGCCAATCACGCAGTTCCATGTGAACCCTTTAGGATATATGTGTAATTCAAGCTCTGTGTGAAAGTGGCATACTTAATAAGTGACGTTTATAAGCTAGAAATAAAAAGAATATTTATTTTGAAGCATAGATGCTTTTGATTGGCACTAGCAACAGTAGTAATATTTAGCTGGAGGCGGGGAGAGCGAGGTGGGACAACATTGGTAAAGGTTTTTTAAAAAAAGAAGCGTCCCCTATACTTTCTGACTCCTGCGAAAATATGGATCAATCAATTAGATAGAAGATATCCACAAAACGGAGCATTGATATAAGAATATGATTTATGGAACATTCGATAATAACCGTAAGTGCATCAGAATCCAACATCTTGGATCAGACCGGAAGTAACACAAAAGTGACCACTTCCTATCTAAGCTCCCCCATGCCAGAAACGTCATGCACCCGATCATACCTAATGCAAACTAAGCTTCCCCATAAAGCCGCTTCTGAATCAAGCACCAGTCTCAACCGCACCTCCATTTTGCCAAAGACATGCAGTGCTCTTGGAGAATATTAAAATATTGAAATAAAGACAGTAAAGATGACTTGGCCAAACATCTCAGAACTCTGCTCTGCCATCGCCAAACAAAAGTTTGACCTGGGATATTCTCTAAATCTCTTCCCACCCATGATGCCACATATTAACATATCCTGAATAGACTCCCACTTCTGAACTCTATTCCACGACTCCCCTACATGATCACGCTCTCCCATAAACAGAAGCATCCTTGCACGTCCGATTTAAAATACGATGCCTCATGGTCAACGATACGCAAAATTGAAGTAGTATGCACTTTCAACATACTTATACCCTATTTAAAGATACATTCGAGTTTACCATGAATCACCTTTGCCCGCATGAAAGTACAATAAACATATATTAACATATAAGGCAAATAATTTTCATAGCTGTATAGTTTTGAAGACAATGTTTGGAGGTCAGGCATAAAAGGCAGAACACCGACGGGATATGAAGAGTAATTTATCCAGCTCTGGCAGTTAGAAACCTATAGCAGCATGTTACCCTTGCATTCCATTGTCCATTTAGCTCCAGTTGACATTTGCTTTAATTGTCTTGGAAGCTCTCTGTGGAAAGCAACCAAATAAAGACTACAAGACATTTATTGTAGCAGCAAAGAACACTATCGAAGGCAAACCTACTATGTGAGTTATAGACGCGAGCCACGGGCGAGGGTCTAAATAAGGGATATGGTCTTTAAAAACCTGGTATAGCCTAAGGCGAAAGGTCTGCAACACTATTATAGGGTTCCACCCTTTGGGAGTAGAATGTTATAAATTAAAGTGGGAGAAACAGAATGACACTCATTGGAATGTTGGAGCAAAAGGCCTACGCCAACCTCTATTGGTTCCTCGCCACTTCATTGTCTTCCACAGAGATCCAATAATATCAAATTCTAAAACTCTGTGCTGTTTGAAGAGAGTGTTCTTTGTTTGATACCAAGCCTTTTGTATCATTGGCTAGTGACTTGGAGGTTCTTCAGGAGAGTTATGAAAGAAAGTGAAGCATATTTAACCCTATTGATGGAGTTCACCTTTGTTAATACTTTAATACAAAGGTTTTTACAATGCTTTTTTCATGCTCACCACGCCACTAGATTCAAGCTAGCCTGGCTGATGAGGGGTGAAACCGGTCCCAGGATGCTTGCTTTCTGATCCAGGCAGGAGCTGGCCTGGCAGTTCGGGCTGGACTGTTCCCATGGGGAGCAGGGTCAAGACTGATTTGCATATGGCTGGGTCTAAACTGGAATGGTGTGAAGTGCAAAAAAACGATGGATTTAACCCAGATCTGTGACTGGGGGGGAATGTTTGATTGGCTCAGCATTCCGTCCATCATTTGTTCCATTTAGCATTTTTCAGATCTAAGTCCGACTTACGACGTGACAATAATGGAAGAATGAGTGTGATTACCAAGGCATAAAACAAGTCTTTAAGAAAGAACTGAAGGAACATTTTGAGTAAACTGCACATTTTCAATGTGTGATTTAAAAGATTACATATTTAGTAATGAGCTAAAAAAGCCCCTATTACATTTATTATGAGAGATGATAGATGCTGTCATTCAAGGTGCCACAGTTCGACTCATCGTGTCCTCCTACCCAGGAATTCTGTGATAAGTTAGCGAGTCACTTTAAAAACAAAATAGACATCATTTATGACTCTTTTGTGCCGTTACCAGAGAACTGGGAGGAAATGCAGAACACTGGGAGTTTCCCATCAGTGACTCTGGAAGCATTTTCAGCCATCACGCAGGAACAGGTGTTACCAGTTTTGAAAGGCCTAAAGTCAGGGTCGCCGCCAGATATAGCCCCCCCTTATGTGCTGTCAGATCTAGCCATGGAGCTTGTCATCCCTATGACAGAAGTCTGCAATGTGTCACTGACAACTGCCTCCTGCTAGCTGGAAGAAGGCCTTTATTAAACCTCTACCAAAAAAACCATCATTGGATCCTGCAGACTTGCAGAATTATAGACCTATCTCGCTCCTCTCAGGTTGTTCCAAAATCATGGAGGCGCTGATAAACCGCCAACTGTCGGATCATCTGGCTCAGCACGACCTGTTAGATCCCTCGCAGTCGGGCTTCCGTACTGGTTACAGCACGGAGGCAGCGTTGGTGGAGGTAACAGATGCCATCAGGCTTTTGCTGGACGAGGGGATCCCGGCTGTGCTGGTTTTACTTGATTTGTCAGCGGCCTTTGACACCATCTCTCACAGAATTCTTTTGCATAGACTGCGGGAGATAGGTGTCAACGGAAGGGCCTGGGAGTGGATGCGAAGTTTTCTATCCGAAAGATCACAGTGCGTGCAGATAGACTCTTTTGTCTCTGAGTCTTCAGTAGTGGAGAAGGGGGTACCGCAGGGTTCTATTTTGAGCCCCACTCTGTTTAACATCTATGTGGCCCCTTTGGCCGCCATCATAGAATCCTGTGGTTTCCAAACCATCTCCTATGCGGATGACACTCAGGTGCTTATCCCCATAGAAAAGGATCACCTACTGACCAGAGAAAGATTCAAGAGCTGTATGATTAAAATCTCCAATGAAAGACAACTATCTCCAACTTAATCCCACTAAGAATCGGAGATGTTATTGTTTGGGAAGGCAGAGGAAGTATGGACAGATGAGTGGTGGCCAGAGGCATTAGGCCCTCCACCCCTCCCAAAAAAATGGGTAAGAAATCTGGGGGTGATTCTGGATACGAATCTATCCATGGAACAGCATGTCAAAGCTGTAACAGGTAAATGTTTTGGCCTGATGCGCACTCTAAGGAAGATTTTTCCATGGGTGCCCCTCTCTGCGAGAAGGGTCCTGATCCAGTCACTATTAGTAAGCAGACTGGACTATGGAAATGCTCTTCTGGTAGAAGTCAGGGAAGATCTATTGTCAAGGCTACAAGTCGTACAAAATACGGCAGCGCGTTTGGCTTTGAATAAACCTCCACGCACGCCATCGGCCCCTCTACTGAGAGAGCTACATTGGCTACCAATCAGAAAGAGGGCTCTCTTTAAACTCCTTTCTATAGCCTTCAAAGCACGGGTCGGACGCGGGCCGGCTTACCTTAAAAAGAAACTTGTATGGTATTCTCCGGTGCGTTGCCTAAGATCGAGTGGCCTAAAATTTTTTCAAATGCCGTGAATCAGGAAGAAGAAATTGGGGGGTCGCGCCTTTTCTCATCTGGCGCCTAAGTGTTGGAACTAGCTGCCCTGGGATCTGTGCTCCTGCACAGACTTAAACATCTTCAGGAAACATCTAAAGACCTGGCTGTTCAGCTGATTTGTTGCGGTCATTCAGAGCCTGCCTCATCTGCGCCGAGAGATCCCTCTGGGGATGATTCGAGCGCAATATAAATATAATAATAAATACATAATAAAAATCACCATGGTAGAAATGATGATGCCTATGAAAAAGGAAGCCTAGAAATATGTAGCCAGCATTTCCTTTGGAAAAGAATAAGTGTCAGGGTCCAAAGTTTTGCTCAGAAGCCCGCTGCTGTCACTATTAGAAGTTGGCATGCCGAATACCAAGGCAGTGTGGTCTTGACTCCATCTCATGCCTCTTTAATCCACCAAGACACACTCCTGCCACTTTGCCTTACTCTTGGAGGTTCCTGGTTTCGCTCTTTGTTGCTTCTCCCTTTGCCACTTTTTTCACTCTTTCTCTATCTTTCTCTTTGGAAGTTTCTCTCTCTCTTGCTCTGGGTCCAAGTTTGATGAGGAAAAATAAGTGCGGGCCAAATAAAGGAGTGCTTATGGGCCACACTTCCAACCACCGGCTCAAATTAAGCACTGTATGTGTCCTATGATTTATTTTTGGGGAAACAATTGCCTATTAGAACATTGGAATGTTGGGAGCTCCGTTGAAGACAATCGGGTAGGTCCGGGCTTATAATGGCTGGTATAAGCCCGGAGCTCCAACATTCCTATGTTTCTCCCATTTTAATTTAGAACCCTTACTGGGTGGAATGTTCTAATAGCCTTATAGCCCTCCTGCCTCAGGCTATACCTGTTGTTAAAGGCCTTCACTTCGTAATAGGCCCTCACCTGTGGTCTTTAACAACCGGTATAGCCCTCGGCAGCGGGCTATCAGGCTACATTATGTCACTCAAAACCCTGTGGTGAAAATTACCCCTATTGTTCACTTTTTACCCATCCCTGATTTTATATCATGTATTATTGCCAAAATCATCTGCCCCCGCTTTCCACCGATAGGTCGGAACAGAGGAGTAAATGTTGAACTACTCATAACATAGCTTCTCTTTCTTGTCACACAAAAAGAGATACAATAATAATAGATAAAAATACTTGATCACCGGCCATCCACCTTCAGCGCCCTCTGTGCCTCCTCGCCGCCGCGCCGTTAGCTGCACTCTCTGCTTTCCATCAGAGCACAGAGAGTCCCCAGCACTGACAGGTCCCAGAGAGCTCAGTCACAGCAGCCTAGAATTCCTTCATGAAGTAGCAACAGCGAGAAACCCCTTTTGTTTTCCACTGTTGCTACGTCATTGTAGTAAATAACCAGATTTAGAAAATGGTATTCACAATAATGAGAGCCATATTTAATAAAGCAAACTTCCTTTGGAGTTCAGACGTGCTCCAGCTGTTAGTTTTGGTTAGATCTGTGCCGAGATCTATCGTGTCCGCAGTTCCCAAAATAATATCAAGGGCTTATCAGAGACTTCACGCATTCAGAGTCGGAAGGAGAGCTCCACGCGTTGCCTGTCATTGTGCTGTTGGGTGCCATGATTAGGCAATGGCTGGGCATTGTTTGAAAAATTTCAAACTTGGGTCTCTGCTTCATCTGGCATTAGAATTTCATGAATTCAAAAAAGGGTTGTGGCCAAACCCTGTAAACAGCCCTTTCCAAGATGGTGGTCTGTCCATAGGATGTTATCCAAAGTTCTTAACCCAAGATGTGGTTGAGTATTTTCTAAACGTATTGATTTGGGGCTTTTGACTGATCTTAGATTACAAGAGAGACGAATGGAAAACATGACTCTTGAGAAAGTTATCCTACTTTTTCTAGAAATTTCTTTGTTGGGTCCATCGGAGGTTTCAGCCGGCCCATTGTCTTAAGAAGCGCCTACGCAAGTAGGAAAAATATGGCGTCCTTTCTCTGAAATGGAAGAGGAGCACCAGTGTATAGATGGACTGTGTTTCTTTTGTGGTGATGCTGGATATATAATTCATGATTGTGGTAAACAGCCTTGGAGGAATGCTGGTGGAACCCAATCACCTCCTTAGAAGAAGACAGGCTGCCTTATTTTGATTCTCTGAATATTCTCATTAATCATCTGTTCCTTCTACCAATTGTTATCAGAACATCAGAATGAAAAGTAGTAAATACCCCTGCATTGCTGGATGTTGGCCCTGATGGAATGTTCTTGATTAAGAGTATATCACTACAAATACAATTTCTAAGAAGTTAAGAAGATTCATGAAGTGACTCAAACTGTTCCTGGTTCGCCGTTGAATATAGGTCTCATACATGAGTCCTCTTTTCCTTTGCAAGTCTCATTTGGGGATCATACAGAAGTGTTAAATTTTGACAAGTGTGGCTCTCTCGATTACATTGTCATTTTTTAAATTCCTTATAGAGGCAAAATCTATATGAGAATTGATCAACTCGAACAATATATTTGTCTTCTCAGATTTGTCACGATAATTGTTTAACGTCTGGAAGTTAATGGTCACACAGAGGACTCCCTATCCAATTTAATAGATGCCAACCTGCCTTTGCTGCTTCTGCAGTTTCATGCTTTTATTCTTGTTTTGCTAATCCTAAAGCTTACAGTAAACCACAATATACAACTAAAAATAGGTTGTAAGTGAAGGCGCCAGTACATTTAAAGGCCCTTAGAGGTTGGAGTATACACATTCAATACATTTGAAAAAGTGGCATACATTCTTACAGCATTTGCTCATATTAATAATAAAATAACACGTCTTCTAAAGTGCTATGGTTTCACCATACGGTGTGTCCCCACGCTAGAGCCAGCTGATCCCAGGCAGGAGCAGTGTACTAAAAGGAACAACGGCTCAAACAGAGCCTACCCTAAGGTAACCTAAACAGCGAAGTTTTGAGCCGGGTACGAAAAGTTGGCTCAGATAGTTCCATCCTCAGTTCGACCGGAATGGAATTCTACATCTTAGCTGCTTGATAACAGAAAGAGCGGGCCCCTAGCCAGGCTCTAAAAACAAAGGGTACCAACACTAAATTAGCACCCCTGGATCTCAGGTTGCGCCGTACATGGTAGGGCTGCACCAGTGAGTACAGATATTTAGGGCCCCTGCCATTAAAATTTTTGTGACAGAAGTACATGGCTTTAAAATTGATTCATGTGACATATTTTATATTGCACATAACTGTAACCCGTGGCTGCCCCATTCAGTTGTTGCCACAAAGCACAGCAGGATGAATGAGAATGGTGGGTGTGGGTGGAGCGGATGTGGAACAGCACCTCAACACAATATGAGTTCGTTGAACTAACCCAACACAAAACTATTTCATTTTTTGACTAAAATATTTTTATAATTTGAAGAAAATAAATCTAAATATTACTCCAGATTCAGGACCACAGCACTTAAGAGAAATGCACCTTCTGTCTCTATACCGGCAACAGTAGTCCTTTTTCATGTGCAGTCCATGCGTTGGCACTGCTCTCACTTTTAGCAAATGCTAAATAGTTTTAAGGACATAGCCAGATGTTTATTCAACAGCTGGTGTCCTCTTTTTCCTTCAGAGCTCCTCTGTGCCTCTCTTTCTGTTAGCTCGAGGCACCCACATACCTACATGTGCCATTAGAAGCAATGTTGCAGGCGGCCGAGCCTTTGCAGGCCTGCCCTAGCACGTTCGTCTTTTAAGCCTCACAGAGGAGGTGAAAGTGCTCCCTGCATAAGGACGGATGCTCACGGGGCTGTGTTCAGAGACTGTAAAATAGTTAAAAGGGACTCGTTTCCGGCTTCTATTTAGGTCCGAACTTCAAAGCTATTTACACGTGAAAGTCAGAGTGCCAAGGTTTTCCACTTCGATGAGTGAGTAGCCACATTTTTTTGGGGTATGCACTGATTTATAGTCCCATTATAACCACAAAACTCCAAGTCCCAGAAGGCAAACAGGAGAACTGACTCCATAGTCTACTGAAGCATGGACTGGAGATATCTGAGTTACATGTGTAAACAGCCTGAACTACAAGTGCCAAGCTGCTTTGGTAATTCAGAAATGTTGGCTTTTGCATAAGTGGATTTACTGAAACAACGACTTTCATCTGTGTAGATCTACGAACAGGGGTGGGAGTGACCGGGGAGTTAGCATCAAAGGGTAGATATGCTAATTGAGTTTATGAAAAGATGGGAATTTACTCCTTTCAAGAGCAGAAGTAAATCTCTTTCCAGAGTTCGAAGGGATATTGAACAACCTCAGATTGGTGGGTGGGTGACAGACGGGGTTTCTCCTAGAGGAAAAAGATTCTCAGGGCTTTGGAAAAAACATCCAACTGCAGTTTCACGTCTGCTCTAATTTTCTTATAAAAAAGTGGAACTCACAAAAGCATGTCAGGGGTGTGCCTGGAAACCTGCCATCATCACTGGTCCCCAGGCCTTCCCCAGGAAAACCTGTGCGGATATCCCAAAGTCGGAAATCTATCTCCATGCACAGAAACATTAGGATGCTTGTTTATGACTTTTTATGACTACTGACTCGGGAATCAGGTTCATTGAAGTTGTCACATGTAAGCGACAAGCATTGGCAAAGCCATAACTTCTGGCATTAAAGTACCAACAAATGTAAACCCAGACAGTTCACAAATGCTGTTCACATGCACTGTATGCACAAATGTTGTTTATCACAGCCTGTCCTACTGGCTTTGCCAATGCAGGGGGAAAAGTAGCAAACAATTTTGCTTCCTGTGTGGAGTTCATATAGGAGAAAATTAACTGAATGTGGTAAATAGCATAGTTGAGTTTATTTTTCATGTTTACAATAATCCGTGGTGCTTTCGAATGGAAGCATATCCTGGAAGGCAGAATGATGCATGATAGCAGGAAGTGAGGGAGTAATACGTCTCAATCCCACTCCATGCAAATTTTAAAAGGATTTATACAAATATGTCATCCAGACACCTTAGGTAACAAGCCAGACCTAAAAAG
The DNA here is from genome assembly GCF_964204655.1 of Triturus cristatus. Lineage (NCBI taxonomy): Eukaryota > Metazoa > Chordata > Amphibia > Caudata > Salamandridae > Triturus > Triturus cristatus. The sequence goes on along the minus strand of NC_140595.1, from coordinate 70,168,145 downwards.
CAAAGTTGACTTACCTTGACAGACTAGTGTCATTCACAGTCATACTACCTTAGGTAACAAGCCAGACCTAAAAAGCAAAGTTGACTTACCTCGACAGACTAGTGTCATTCACAGTCATACTACTTTGGGGGTCATTTAGAATATGTTCGAAGCTGTAAAAAAATTGATCTCATTTATGGAAAGTGTTTTTTAGTCGGCCTGGGCGGTAAATTCCATTCCGCTTGCGGAATTTCGGTAATTTTGGGTTCCGAGGGGAACGCGGAATTGCCAAAAATTCCGCGAACCACGACTTCGCGGAATTTTTGCTTGTTCACGCTTTCAAAATGCGTGTTTGCGAGATATTTCTCTCCGAGCACGCAAACAGCGTCCGCGAACAGGACAAAAAGCACCGCGAACGGGCGGAACAAGCAATTCCGCGTGTTCGCTGAACTTTTGCGTGCTCGCAGGGATTTTTTACCGTTTCGCGGAGTTTTGCGTAGCGCCGCGCGACTACGAAAATTCCACCCACCCCTATTTTTCAGTACATTAAACACTATTTTTCCATTAAGAGAAAAGTACTGAATCCCGTACCTATTAGTACCAGAGCACACGCAAAACACTGTCTCTAATTTAACACCAATAATTGAGGAAAAGGAGAAAGAAACAATGCTTGCACGTGCATCTTTAAATTTGCAGCAATGTCATGATAACTGGATGTGCTGACGCTAGTACTGAACAGTGTAAAACAACAAAACACACCCACATTTTGAAAGCTACCCCATTGGTGGGGTCGTGCTCATTGCTCCCGAATAGCAATGCAGCACAGAACCACTGTACATAAACTGCGGAATGTTGTCCTTAAAGTGCATCCACCGATGACCTAAAAGCCCTCTAACTCTTTACAGAGGCACCACTAAGGGCCTTTTTGTGACCACCCTGATATCACCCGGTAACTTCTCTCCCGAGTTCCCGATAGCATGGGCACTGAAAACTGCGGGGAGGGAGGCGGCGATAGAAATAACTGGGATCACTAATAGGACCCTGAGGGTCAACTTAAAAATTAGGAATTAGGGGGGAATCAGTAGCTTGATTCCTAATTCTTCCCAGTATCTCCCCCTTATGATCCCACTCCTGTCAGGAGGCAGAGTCGTCGTGTGAGCGTTAAGGGAAAGTAAGAAGTTTGTGGTGTTCGGGAAAGGGTAGCATTAAGGGGTAGTACATGACGTTTAGGGTTCATGATGAGTAGCAGTAAAGGATAAGAGCTTTTTAGGGATTAGGGATGGGTGCCATTACAGGGTTCTGGTGGGTTTTTAGAGTTTAATGAATGGTAGTTTTAAGGCATAGTTAAGGTTTGTAGGGTTCAGGGAAGAGTAGCAATACAGATAGTAAGTGGTTTATAGGGTTGGGAAAAGGGTAGTGTTAAGGGGTTTGAACGGCTCAGGGAAAGGTATTATTAAAAGGCGTTAATGGTTTTTTAGGGCTTAGTGAAGGGCGGTATTAAGCGGTACCAAAGGAATTTTTAGTGGTCAGAGAGGGTAGAGTTATGGGCTATTAAAGGGTTTTTAAAGGTCACCAAAGATAGCATCAAGGGATAGGAAGGGCTCTTTAGGATTCCAAAATGGATAATGTTAAGAGGTAGTAAGGATTTTTGGTTCACGTTAAGGAGTAGTAAGGGGTTTTAGGGTTCAGGAATGGGTAGCATTACTGGCTGGTATAGTTTTGCAGTTCAGGGAAGGATAGCGTTATAGGGTAGTATGGGGTTTTTAGCATTTAGGGAAGGGATCAGTAAGTTTTAGGAAAGGATAGCATTATGGGATTTATTAGAGTTCATGGAACTGTAGCATTACATAGTAGCAAAGAGATTTTAGGGTTTCGGAAAGGGTCGTATTAACCATGGACATCTTTTGAAGTTAGTCTGACTACCTCCAAATGACGTCCATGGTATTAACGGGTAGTAACGTTTTTTAGGGTTCAGGGGTTCGTTTTTTCTTATGGGGTAGCAACAAGTTTGTCGGATTTAGGTAAAAGTAGCATTAAAGGGCAGAATGGGTTTTTTATGATTCAGGGTAGGGTACTTTAAAATTACTGTATATTGAACAACTAAATTAAGTATATTTAATTAAATAAATAAATACAAATATTCCATTTGAAGTGAAATAAACATATTAATGAATTACATTCTAAAAATGAAATAACAGATTAAAAATTAAAAATTAAAATAACTATGGGAGCCGAGAAGTTTCAAATAAAGCTTCTCCAACACACACATCCTAAAAAAGGAGTGTTATTTCAAAGTATCTGGGAAATTGGCAATGATGGGAGGTGTCGAGGACCTCAAAAGTAGCAATACATTTCTCCTGAGTGCCCCCCTCCCATCTGTGCTGCTACCAAAAAAAGGCAAACCACATATTTATCTATTTATCTAGGAGACAAATACCGTCTACATTGGCATGTGTTTGAGCCAAAGGTTAAGCTCTACTCTAACATGATAGCTATACTTGATAAAGGACTCTGGCTCACCCGACTTAAACCAGATAAACAAATGATTACAACTCTTGCAGAATAGGCACCGTTTCTGTGAAAGCGCACAACTTCTGCCCAATCAAAAAGGGGACTCCTGTCGACTAACATGCGGGTGGAGCCAGAGCGACACTCTGTAGGACACCTGGCTGTTCTTATTTAGGTTAACCCTATAATGTCTGGTGACCGCTGTACTGTCAGGCCAGACCTAAAAATGCAGATAAGTTGATGCTTGCGCTGTGAGCAGGTTTCTGTTAATGCCTAGTGCTGGGGTGTTAATGCATGGGTTCCTGATTTCATTGAGGGAATGTCATTTTGTTACCACCAGCTTTGGCAATACAGCACCAGGGGCAATGGGGCATCTGGTGTCCACCCTTGCCAAAGCAGTTGGCTCCTTCAGCAGCAAAAATAGCAGGGCAGCACAGGAGATGGAGTTCCCGCCGCCCCCCTACTAATAGGTTCCATCAACATTTTGAAAACTGCTAGCTTGCAAAGCAGCTAGCAAAATACTTTTGGCAAAGAGAAGTAAGTAGTGGCTGAAAGTTTCACCTCCCATGCGGTGGCGGCTTGCACAGGTAACACTGGACGGTGAGGGGGTGGAGAAGGGGAAGGGCGGGGCTGATGCAGCGAGCGCAAGGTAAGTGGTTTCATTTCTTTATTAACTTTAATCTTTCCCGTCGTATGTCAAACTTTACTACCCCCCCACACCCTGCCCTGCTCTGCTTCACCACCCCACAGAGTCACCTGTGCAGGCCACCACTGCTTGCTTGGCTCCTATGCTCATGACCATGATCTCCAAAAGTAGAAAATAGTGTCAACCAGGAAGTGAAAATGAGGAACGGTTGTGTCATGAGCTCAGTGTAGGGACTTTCGACCCGTGCCAGACTGGCGAACCAAAAGTCACCCTGGCAATAGTGCTCAAACTAGCCCCGCTCCATTATTCTCTCTACTCATTCTCTCATTCCATTCATCCATTCTCCTCTTCCTCTCTGATGTCTTTCTCTCCACATCCCTCCCTCTCTCTAGAAGCCACCCTGTGCCTGCTGCAATTCACCTATGGGAGCTGGGGAAAGTAACAGAGGGGTCAACAGTGTGCCTGAGAAACTGACTTCCAATTGGCTCCATCCCACCGGGGAAATGCCTGATTGAATAAAGGGCCGGCCCGGCCCTGCTTTTGACCCCTCACAATTCCCTTCACCTTTGTTTAAAGGTCTCCAGGCCTTCATGGATTTATATTTTTTATACTGCTGCTTAAAGTGTTTAAAAATACATACAACCTTACTAAATTTCCGAAAATATCTTTGGGAAAAATCTCAAAACTATCCATGCAAAGTAGTTTTTTATTCTTACCATTTGACCAACCGCCCAGGCGTGATCTCTTTAGAAATGCACTATTTACTTTTAAATTCTCCACCAAAATTCCCCAAAGGTTCATTTGTGCAGAATCCTTACAGTTTATCAAAGTAGTGGTTAGATCGTGCCAACATTTGAAGAACATTGGTCTTACCTGTTTGAAATTGAGCGCTTTAACTATAACAATAACAAGTAAATAGCATTGACCCTTGAGTACTCGGTGTATTACTGAACCCGAGTATCACCTCGGTGATATGCAATGGGGAATAACGAGAGCAAATTGTTTTCCCACCAATTTCAACTAAATATAACCACTTGTGTGGTATTTTGCTGTGGAAATTGCCAGCATCTAAATGCTTGTGGTCACTGCCTGTGCAAAAACAATTTCTACCCCCATTTCTAACCCTTTTTTTTTTTAGCTCTTACCTATCCCACCATTTCATTGGGGAGACACCCCACTTCCACTTCGAAGTCCCACCAAGTCTGGATCAATGTTTCTGGCCCAACTTGCCGAAAACCAGACATTTCCCTCTAAGGCGGCCATTCTGAAGTTAATGGAATTACTTTTTCGCCAATTGCCACTGAGAAAATCTGTTACTATATCTTGTGGGTTTACCCTGGGGAAAAATCCTAGTACGTTTCAAGATCACCCACTCCTCAGAGTGTTCCAGGACTTTTTATACTAATTGCGTCCACTCTTTTAGACTTCACCCCTCTCACCACAGCAGTCGCAAGGATATTTCGAGGAGGCGTGATGAGTGATGACCCAGGCCAGCTCGAAGCTGGCCATCTTTATTATTAATGAGGCATTATACAAAGCCTTATAAGTAGATACTACCAGGTGCCAAAGCTGTCTTCTTTGTCTCCTTCTCTGGTTATTTTTTATGCTTCATGTTAGGTGTTCATGGCACACTTTAAAAGCAGAAGTAGTGTCAATTGGGCTGCAGTCATGTTTTTGACCAGGGTCCCAAAAACACTCACAGGTCTGTCTGGCATCCTAGGTAATTGCCTCATATAGTCTAGTTCTAGAAGCAGCCGCGGCCCGCGCAGGTAAGAGTGGTGGGGCGGCAGGGCCGGGTGGGGGGGGGATTTCGACAGACGATGACGTGGGAAAATTAAATAATTAATTGTCGTCTGTCGAAATCCCCACCCGGCCCCACCGTCCCACTGCTCTTACATGCACGGGCCGCAGCTGTGTAGAAGCGGGCTAGACCGCAAGGGAATATCCAGTGAACACCAGAACTTTTAAGACATGTTGGGGACCGTAAGAACGTGGCTCTTTGTGATAAACAACATGGAATAGGAGCATCAGGCGAGAAAAACAAGCAAACTTTTACATTCGTAGCACAGATCCAAGGATTGACGTTTTCCTTATCCTCACCCCTCTGCATGCTCTAATCCTCAATTATCTCTTTATAAATATTTTAATTTGGAGCAGCGATGAATAACAGATTCCTTCAGGCGATCCTCCAGCCAACGCCGTGCTTCCCGTGCCCAGTTTTGTCCGCTGACGCTTTGCCGTGTACATTTATCTCCTCTCCCAGCGGTTCACACGCTCTCATTCTCTCACAGCTTGGGACCCTCAAGCGAAGGCGCTGAGATATTTCCTTCCTTGTTTTCCAGAGACTGTCTTGAAATCCTATAGAGTAATGGTCAGAGCTCTGTGGCCTGCATTCCCTTTCGTGTGTCTAACATGCCCTCATGGAGTCCAGCCCTATTCAGGGCAACAGCACAGAGACCTCAACGGAGTTGACAAAGTAGCCTGGTACAAGAGCCAGAAGATGTTGCGTCTAGTTCTTGCCACACTTGCGTCTAAGCGATGAGCCTTCAGCTCTCTATGACACCTTTCCCTAGAAATCTCTTGGCTCTGACCTTCCACAAGTCAAACCAGCCTGTGCCTCCAGAGCACCCTACAGACCACCCCTTTTCAAGACAAATTTACAGGTAAACATGACAATTTGGAGGAAACTGCAAGAAACATTTGACAGTAGACTTTGTGGTGGGAAGAAGATTGAGGTATTTATTTATTTGTTGCAGTTTCATATAGCGCAAATGTTTACCAGTGGGTATTAGAGCGCTTTACATAAGCACCAGACTATGTTACACACTTTATTTTATTTTAGGCACAGGGAAATTAAGGGCCTAATTATGAGTTTGGTGGTCCCACAGCGGACTGTGCAATGCGCTGCCTGCTGTAGGACCGCCAAATCCGTGGTGAGACCATCCGCCGGATCAGGAGTTTTTTCTTGGTCTGGTGGGTAATCCTGCAGCGGTCTGAGAGTGACGGTCTGAGAGGCTCATAAAAGAGCCTAACAGGCAGACCGCCGCTGTCAGAGAGCTGACTGCACCGAAGGGGGGGTGTAAATCTATAAGGGCAATACATGTGCCCCCCCCAGCATGCACCCCTAGGCCCAAATTGGGCAGGAGCCCCTGTAAGTACCCCCTTTGTTGCCATTCCACCCCTCTTTTCATGGCGTGTTCACCACCATGGCAACTTGGAACATGCGCTGTGGTGCCGACTGCAGCACCGCCAGCATATCCATGCCATGAAAAGACTGCGTGCTCAATGGGATCGTTGATCCCGGCGGTGCTGGTGCTCTCGTGACGGTCCGACCGCTGCAGTTGTAATACTGCAGGCGGTCCTTCAGTGCAGCGGTCTGTACACGTAATTAGGCCTTAAGTGTTTTGCCAAGAATCATATGCGCTGACCCGGTGCCAAGATTTGACCCTGGCTCTCCAATCCGCAGCTCTAGCCGCACGTCCACATCTCCTCGTCTTAATCGTCTGCTTCCCCCCACACTATTAGGAGATCTTTCCAGCAGAGATGCGGCCAAAGTCATAATGTCTCTTTACTGACCTGTCACTCATGAGTGAGGGTACAATGTTGTCATCACTTTGCCCTGCTGCTCCTCCTTTTTAGGAGGCACCAAAATTATCTAAGGCAGAAGGGACAGAGACCAGGTGGCACTGAAGATTTTTCTCTCTAACTTTTGGTCAAAGTCTAATGATACAAAATAAGTGCTGGTTCCCTTAAATACGTCCTGCTGCCCACCATCTGAACCCACATGCACCAATTAAAAATGGTTGTCCTGGTATCCATGCAGGATGCTGCTCTGAGGTCTGCCGTTAGCATTAAACATATCAAAGAAACAATGGTTCTGTCGGGTGAAAAAAGCCTCTTTACACAATTTGCACAAGTCATGCGTTATTCAAAATATGCAATTAGTCATAAGCAACACACAAAACTTGTGGGGTATTCTGAGATTTTTATATATAGATTGCGTCATTCATATATATACCAAAAACATTTTGAAAGGCCGTCAAAGTACAAAGTGAAATACAATTTGTGACAAGGTGACAAGCGGTGCTTAGTGATATAGTGCGTGATATGTACAGAGTGCTTTAAAAGTTGAAAAAATTCTGTTGGCCAGAAAACCAGTATATATAGTAGATCTGCGAACTGAATCAATTAGTTTTTTCGCAGGCTCTGGCAACTGGTCCAGGGGATAGTGTCGACGTTTCAACCCAGATACTGCACTACTATATAGTCAGTGCGGGTCTTCATCAGGACGGGGACATAGGGTGATGGCCTAGAAACCAATTAATGAAGACAACCCAAAATTGAGCGTTGATATCTTGCACCATAACCTTCCTCTTGGAGGTATATGGTTTTTTCAGGACATCTGATACATTTCTCAGGTTGATAGCATTTGGGCGAAGCACTCCAGTCATTAGGTCAATTGCTTCTTGTATGGGGTCTTCGTTGATTGTCAGTAGATCTTAGATGAATCGCGGGCGGCAGGCATGAGTCCTGGCTAGTCTATGTGGATCAGCATTAAAAAGGCCAGCCGCGCTTGACATTTTTAGATGCCCACTCCCATTTTGAGGGAGAATCCGGGTGACTTCCTAACATGGGTCAAACTATATAATTTTTTTCAGTCCTGTACGAGACACATCCCCTGTCCCATTCCATTGGGATCAGATTAACTTGAGGTTTTCTGCAATGATCTGCAGTTTCCCCCAGTCCAGTGAATATCTACGTTCAACTGATAGCCAGATATATCTAGCCTTTAGCCTGCTGCTCTTTTTTTAAGCATATGATACGCAGATTATCCTGAGGTTAGATGATGAACCTTGGTCTTAGGAGGAGAGGTGCAGCGGGTGAATGTATCTTCTTAGTATGTGGACGAGCAGCCATTTTCACATCCAATAAGATGGACGTCATGCTGGTGCATGCCATTGACCATATATGGTCGGTAAAGTTTGGCCCCAGCAAACTCGGACCTTCTTCTCCACACCTATGCCCTACATAACTTTCCATTCTCATGGTAAGGGCATCTTTCTTCGCTCCTCAGGCTTCTTTTCATTTGTCGGCCATTTTCTACCAAACTAAACATTTTTATGACTAGCCAGGACTGGCTGAAACCAATACAATAACAAGAGTCTGCAAGCTCGACTACAGCAATACGCTGTATCCAAGATACGGCTGCACATTCCCGCCATTAGTTAATTCAGAATGCAGGAGTAAAAGGATGTGGCCTAACAACTAGAGCAGTCGACCTCGAAGCTGGGGAAACGGGTTCGAGTCCTGGCTGGGACGCTCAACATCCTGTGATTCTGGGCAAATCATGTAATCTCCCCGTGCCAAACAAAATCAATGTGTCCATCTGTAACTCATAGAGTGCTCATGTAAAGCGCTCTGATACCTTCGGTTCGAGTTTGCGCTATATAAAACTCCCCAAAAAATAAATACGTCTCTTGAAAGGGTTGGGTGCTTCTAAATTCACTGCTACTTCCGCCTTTCTAAATAAAAACTTCACTGGTGGCCGATTGATTCATTTTTCTCTCAATTTATTGCACAGCTCTACAGTTTCTGAAAAATAAACTAATCAGAATCCATCCTGCTACAGTGCTTCTGTAGAACACTTTAGATTTCTTCAAAGCCCTAAGTTGCAGACACAAGATGGGTGGATGGGCCTTCTCAGTTCTGGCAGCGAAGAAGTGGAACACAATACTACGCCACTTTCTACAACATACCTGTTGGTGCTGAGGAGGAAAATGACAATATGTTTCTTCAAAAAGTCACAAAGCCTTTGTAAAAATGGAATCTGTCAGTTCCACCGCTTTTAGTTTACGGGCGAGAAGCCCTGTGGGATATACATGCACTTTATCATTAAAATAAAATAAATCAAGAAATAAATACAGAGTAGATGTGGCTTGGCCTTTAAGACAGGCACCACAGAGGTCAAAACACCAGCTGTCCAGAGCAAAAAATAGGGGAACATGGCAAAAATAATGTATTTATTTTACTTCCAATAGGCCCACTCCTGAACACGACTCACAGCATGGCCTATTTTGGAAGCAAAAGAGGAGTGTGGGGCTAGAGTATCAGTTGTTGCAGCAGGGAAGCTGCTGACACCCATAACGTGATGGAAAGATGCCCGGGAGCCTACGCAGGATGCTTGGCGGATGGCGGCCATGGCACGCTCAGCTCCCACTATCACCCCACTGCTATAGGCCGCCATTAAGATAATGCGCCTGGGGTTGGCAGGAGTCCTAATGCCAGGGGAGCGGGGAGCAGGCGGCGCTATGTTGGATGGAGCAGCTCCGATAAGAAAAGGCTGGCACCCATTTCAGTTTACAGGGCATGTGCTTAGGAAAGATACCAGCTTTGTTCTCCCGGCGCTTTGTCTCCCCTGCCTCGTGACTGGCATGCGTGCCATTCCTCGAATGAGGCATTCACGAGAAGGGCTTTTAAGGCCCTTCTTTCACAGCTACCTCGATGTAACATGCATTATATGTTCAATGCAAAGATTTAAATGAAGGGAGCAGGGGGAGGGCAAGCAATGGTGCAGCAGGATCAATGGCACCAGGGCCCAAAACCCTGAGCGCCAATTAAATCCGTTTTTATTGCTATATTTTTCTACTCAGCAAGTGGTCAAGGGCGGATTTGTCTAGTGTATGGAATGTATTTTGCTGCTTAAAAAGCAGGCGTCAATACCATCAACCGAAATGGTACTTTTTTCATCGACATCATAACATGAACATTCTAGAATGCCTAATGTTGCAGAATATTAGAGATATAGGACGAATACAAAAAAAAGTCGCTCTTTTTGCCACCTCACCCTGGGCCCGTGTAAAGTAGTTTTGTTCGCCGTTTTACCATCCATATTAACTTTCACTTTCTTTTGTCATATGTTTAAATCAAGTTTGAGTCCTGACGTAGGCGGAACATCCTATGATTCTGGGTGGATCACTTAATTTCCCTGTTCCTGGAAAAAATCCGAATCGTTTTATGTAAAGTGCTCTAATGCCCTTTGGCCACGTTTGCGCTATATAAAACTGTAAAAATTAAATAAATAAAACTCCCATTTTAATCCCTTTATTTTTTAATCTTTTGAGCCTGATTCACAGAGGCATGCAATAGTACGGAGCAGAGTAAAACAGAAGTTCATCTTTCGTATTCCAAAATGCTTTGTTTAAATAGCCACCTTTATGTTAAAGTGATGCACCCTAATGCACGGTTATACAGACTCCTTCGAGTTTCAAAGACTCCCCACCCGCCCCCCTCAGCGGTGCAGAAGACTTACACACAGTCACCTAGCAAAGGGCACCATGCACCCTAATGCAAACAAGTTTATTGGACGCCCTGTCCCTGGCTTTGACTGAGCAAATATGTCACTAATTCTGGTGAGTAACCCCCCTCCCCACACACAACCCTAGGCCCTGGTGCTACTACACCTGTTGCACTATTGATAGCCATTAGCCACAATCCTGTTTCTGCATTCAGAGGGGAGGTGCCATTTTATGCTCAGTGGAGAAGGCTGACTCGCACTGGCTTCCAAATTGGTACCCATTAGTACATTTGTGCTGAACATCCCCTGTAATCAGGGGAGTGGCTAACATTTGTGCAGCAGGCGCAGTGGCACCGGGGCGAAAATAATAATAATTGGTGTAATAATGTGTGTCTGTTACTACCCCGACGCCATTTTCTTTGCTGTCCCCAAGGCCCACGGCATCCTTGGTAAGCTACTTCCTGCAGTTCATTGAGACGCCCGGTTTTCAAATCACACGGGAGTCTACAGAAGTCAATTTCAAGTTTATGTTCTGTCTGTTTCTAAGCACAGCGCGCGCAGGTGTGTTCCAATGCGGCACCCGTAGCGCCTCGGCTGGACTTTGCGTCTGCTCGTGGTTGACGCTCCCGCGCGGAGCCTGCTGTGGATCACTCGCCACCTCCGCTCCTCTCTGTTATCGCGGCCGCTCGCAGTCGGTATGTCACTGTCTTTGCTTCCCGTCCAGACACTTCGGTGCACTGCAGGCGGCCTGGGCTCGGAGGCCTCGGGGCTGGCCGTAAATTCACCAGGCTCGTCAACTTCCCCGGCCTGTTCTAAGCAGTGAACACAAGCTCGCGACTCGTCTGTATATGTTGCACTTGGCGCTGACTGGCAGAAGAAATATGTAGCCTTTCAGCTTCTAAACACATAAATCATCCGTCCCAGTCCCATCTTCCTAAAATAACAGCCTTTGTATCTTTACATTTCTTTAAACACAGGGTAGTAATTGCGCAAGAGCATCTACTTTTTAAGCATCGCTTGATTGTAGTGTGTTTATTCAAACCGCAGACTTAACAAAGGCACCTGATGAGTTGCTTGTAATCAATTTTTTTTTAAAATATGACTCTTGTTGGAACACAAGGGCCGGACTCCCCCAGACTGGGGATGAAGTGCAAAAAAACAAGAGTAACCAGGATTGGCCAAGCCAGTATGCCCTGCTTATGACATCAATTGACTTTGCCAGTGCTTTTTTTTCTTGGTTGGCTACATTGGACATTTTCAAATGTTTATATCCTGAAACCAAAATGTAAAAAAGCAAAGACGTCTGTCATGTCTCAAATGTAATTGTAGTGGCCACTTTGGGAAAGTTATTTCTGCGCACCCGTAGTGACCACGTTTTTAAAAAAATCTTTAATTTATTTTGGAAATTAAACTGTTAAACAATCGTTGCAACGATTCCAGCAGTTTAAATTTTAATTGCTATTGCATTTATATAGCGCTTACTACCCCAGATGAGGCGCTGAAGTGCTTTTAAGCGAGTAGCACGTTACTCCGGAACCCAAAAAAGGAGTAGTGGTGAGTTAGTATACAGAGATATGACATTAATTTGTATTGAAAACGGATAGTGGAGGGATAGAGGAGGGAAGGGTTTGCATTTATATAGCGCTTGCTACCCCTGAAGAGGTGTCAAAACGCTTTTTGGCGGGTAACACGCTACTCTGGAACCCTAACAGGATTCGTGGTAAATTAGTATAGGGAAATAATAAATTAATTTGAGCCGTAGACATATGAGTCTGTTAGTTGGATTGAAAAGGCTAGTGGAGGAATAGAAGAGGGAAGGGTCTAGAAAGTGTTTTTTTTCAAAGATCATGGCAGTGGGAGGAGGTATGGGATTAGTAAAGGGGAGGTGGAGGGGGAAGAGTCAGAGGGAAGGGTTAGAAAGGCTTGTTTGGGAGATCTGAATAGTAAAAGAGGTTTGAGATGATGCAAGGAGGGGCCATTGATGGAAGACATCTCAGAAACCCATTTTAATACCAACATACTCCATGGCACCACACCAGAAGGACCTAGCCTAGTAGTGCCCGCCCTCAGTGGTCAGTAGCCGTGCCATGCCCCGCCGACTCCTGTGGGGTCCCCGTACTTTGTCCCCTGATTCCATTGATCATCCCCTCGCAGTGACCATGTTTGATGTTCAATGATGTTGCTTCATGTTTTAGAAAAAACGTACTAAGAATGCTGCTGTGCATTCACTGGAGCATTCGTGCATGCAGCAGCCATCTTGGAATGGATAACAATCTACTAAAAGATGGTTGGCCTGCAGGGTAAGCAGCACTGCAGGGAGGGGCTCACACATTTTATAGGGAGCAGAGAGGGCTTAAAGGAGGGAGAGAGGAGCAGGGAGAGACACAAAAAGTGCTTAATGTACTGCAATACAAGGATGTGATAGCAGTGGAAGGATACAATTGATCTAGTCAAAACAGGTTGAGATCAAAATGCTCCTTTAGGAGAAGGAAGAGAAGGCAATGGAGGAAAGCCATTGAACCAGAAACAGTAACGGAGATAAACAAGAAAGCGACTGCGTCATGAGCAAGGGGCGGACACAAAGCCCCTTCTATGTTTAGATTGGATACCATAATGCTTTCTGGGAACAGAGAGCAAAACCTGTTTGTACAAAAAAACCTATAAAATAAGGCAAAAAAACCCTTCATATTTACCCACCTCAAATCTGGAACAACACACCCATATGCCTCAGGTCTGCCAAGACACTGCTCCAGTTCAGGAAAGAGCTGGAGACGCACTTCTTTGAGAACGCTACATCCCAACGAAGTAAAAGTCGACTTCCACTCTCATAGCCCAGCTACCACTTGTTGACTGTATCTTACGCGTTTCGGAGCTCCTGCTCCTTGCTCATGGGAAATATGCTAATGGGCAGATACGGAACAAACTTGTGTCCTTAATTGGCCTTAGTCCCGCCCTCAGATGGGCTTAGTTATTCATAGGCATCTGGGACTCGTAGTTTCCCCGTTTAAATATTACCCTGTATGGGTTCTGCCTCCTGCATGCTTCTGGATTAAAACTCCTGATGGAGCCTTTCATGTATTTTAGCAGTTCAAATACCAGCAAAACCTGCCATCCTGCATACCGGACCCTATATCAAGATCCACAGTCCACAAGCTCCCTTCGTGGTGGTGCTGTCTTTCCGACCTGGATCGGCCGGTTTAAATTCATCCAAAGTGTATCCATAAGCAAAGACGCACACAATGACAGGCGGGCTCCAAACTTCACAGAGGAGTCCTTTATTCAGCATGAACCTGCAAACACACAAATATTTCCTTTATGGTTCCCTACGCGTTTCGGAGCTCCTGCTCCTTGCTCACGGGAAATATGCTAATGGGCAGATACGGAACAAACTTGTGTCCTTAATTAGCCTTAGTCCTGCCCTCAGATGGGCTTAGTTATTCATAGGCATCTGGGACTCGTAGTTTCCCCGTTTAAATATTACCCTGTATGGGTTCTGCCTCCTGCATGCTTCTGGATTAAAACTCCCGATGGAGCCTTTCATGTATTTTAGCAGTTCAAATACCAGCAAAACCTGCCATCCTGCATACCGGACCCTATATCAAGATCCACAGTCCACAAGCTCCGTATCTGCCCATTAGCATATTTCCCGTGAGCAAGGAGCAGGAGCTCCGAAACGCGTAGGGAACCAGAAAGGAAATATTTGTGTGTTTGCAGGTTCATGCTGAATAAAGGACTCCTCTGTGAAGTTTGGAGCCCGCCTGTCATTGTGTGCGTCTTTGCTTATGGATACACTTTGGATGAATATATATAGTTATCTGAACTAACTATAACGGGGGAATTTCATTGTTTTTTTACGAGTGAAATATCCACCTAACTATAACATGTGTGAAACCTATGGTTTTTTAAGTGAATTTGCAAGGTTTTTTAAATGCTAATTCCTAACTATAACGTGTGTGAAACCTATGTTTTTTTCAGTGAATTTGTACGTTTTTTTAAATGCTTATTTATTTATGTATTATTTTTTTTAAATATATTTATTTTACAATAAACTACGTATTAAAAATTATAATTTTTTTTTTTTGGTTTTCACCGTGCCCGCGATTTAAAAAAAAAAAAAAAAAATTTTTGCCTTCGGGGTCCTTCAGGGATCCCCTGACAAAGGCTAGGGGGTCAGGAACTCTCTACCCTGCCCCCTTTTCACGTTCACCACCTTCCTTTTTAGGGCTCGGCTCGAAGGCTGCGCTTGCGCAGTCTCGATCCGAGATTTAATGACTTGGAGAAGAGGGGCTTGAACCCGCCCCTCTTCTCCCCTGTTCTCCATTGGCTGGCCTCTTGAATGCTGGCCAGCCATTGGAGAAGAGATCCCGTCACTCCGATCAGGCCCCGTCCTTTTCGGATCGGGGGGCGTGTTTTTTTCAGAAAGTCTAATTATCTCCTCCAGCCAATGGCAAGAGGAGATAAAAGCAAAACACGCCCCCGAATCCGAAAACGCCACTGCGTTTCTCCAAGGCATTTCTGCTCTGCCTCGGAGAAAGGCGGTGGTGTGTTTGTTAGCAGGATGTCTCCTTTCCTATGTGATTTTTTTGGGGGGGGCTTGGTGTGTGCACGATTGTGGCTCCGTGTTTAGCCTGGCTCGTCCGCATTTTTAATTGCTCCTCCTGAATTGCTGTCTGAAACTCCCTTATCGAACGCGAATCTGCCGCCTGCCATCTTATCTCTTTAATGGAGTTCTTCTGCAAGCATACTTTACAGGTTAAGCTCTCACTGGACGCCATATTAGATAGACCTCGAGGGCTTTTTTCTGACTGACCATTCAGAGTGCGGGCCGTGGGTGAGAGCGACGGGCAGCGCCATTTCACAGGAGCCCGCGGTCTCCTGCTGCGCGCCTGTCTTTGCCGGAATCCGGACCCTAGACTTGCAGTAAGTTTCTCAGCTCTTAAAGGAAAACAGGCATTGTTTGCCCCCGAGCATCTGCAAACTGCTCTGACATGTGATCTCCCCTCCCAGCATGGCGCTCATTAGGCTGATTTTCAATACAAAGTTTGTATTATCTGCCGTCTCTAAGGGCAATTCTGTGTTCATTGCCAGCCTTGGGCATTCTGTCCCGGACACTAGGTGATTAGCTTTTTGACCTCCTGTATTTCTGCCCGGCACTGCTGTCGCAGATACCACATGACAACTACCAACTCGCAGTGGAAGCACAGCTGCTAATGGCACCGAAGTGCTGCGTCTCCTTGTACTGTTTCGACACCATCCACATTGAAGCAGCTGTCCCGGGTAGCTGAAGCAGCTGGATTTGCAGTGTAACTGCCAGTGCACACTCGGTGTTCTTATCCAGTTCTAGAGTTTAACAAGATAATGTGAGAGGTCTCCTAAATTCTAGCCTCCGCGTGTAGGTTCACCTCCTCCAGCACTTTGTAGTGGCCACAGCTGAGGTGTTGGTACTTCTGGGAGGTGTAGACGGGACGTTGGGCTTCGTTTGCCTCCGCTTATTGCAGTTTGTAATTGTGAGTCCCGGTTGAACTGCCTTGATTACCTCCACCAGGCTTTGTTACGGAACCTAGCTGTGTGAAGTTAACCTTTGTATGATGTACTTATACTATCTGTGTGGCACTACAACCCAACAAGAGTCCTGGAAGAGTTTTCAGTACTGTTTACAAAATTCTAGCTTGTATCCAAGCAGGCACGCAACACCCGTTGAGCTCAAAGTGCTTCAGCCCCCCCCCCCGTCAAGTGTGTGGCAGCCCGGGATGATAGTGCTTCCCGGGCAGACACAAAGCTGCGCCCGAGCACTTCACAGGTCTTTAAAAAGACCATTTGCATGTTAATGAGGCCTCGCTGTTGTTTCACCCCTTCTAAGAGCCCCTGCAGCTCCACTCTGCCTAGATTCAGCCCCCCACCCCCGAAATCAGCGCCAGTCTGCCTTCTGTTTAAAGATTCAGCCCCCCCCGAAATTTTTGCTTAGCCCCCCCCCCCCGAAATTTGGCTCTAGTTACGCCTCTGTATCCAAGGATAACTGGTTCAGTGTGCGGTCTGCGAAGATGAGTTTAATCATTGTATTGGCTACTAATTGTTCATATTTCTTATTGTGTGAAGTGGACTCTGCTTATCTGACAATGGATCTTGGTAGTGTGATCTGCTCACCACAAAGCCATGGCATATGTCAAAAGCCTTTGCCATTTACATGTTTTCACATAGGTAAATGGTTGACCTTTGCTGGCTTATTCTCCTGAGCGACATTGTAAACTAATGTCGTGGATTCCTTGCCTTGTTGCATGGTAGGCTTTTACCTAACTCCTTTCCCTTAGCCGTTTTAAATCCTATGTTGAAACAGTGCAGTGGTGCGAGGTTGAGGTGGCGGCCACGTGGCTAACTATATATGCTTCTTGTGGGAATAAGGGAGTCATACGTTTTGTCTAACATGTTCTTTTGGGTAGCGTGAATTACATAGAGGATCATTTTCTCAGGGGTACGGTATAAGGACATTTCAAGTCACTAAGGAGTGGACTGGCCCTATAGTTTTTGGCTGAATGCGTTTATAGAGGCTTTTAACTCCAAGGAGGTTTGGATGTTTTAAATATGCAGCCTGGGATATGATGCTATATCTAATCTTGTTCCTGCCCCCCATTTGAATGTTGGCCTATTTGTGTGTGTTGTATTTTTTTTTGTGATGCTTATACAGCACATCATACAGCATGTTTGCCAGTTCTAAGCAAAGGAAACCTACTTTTTGTGCAGTTTAGTGGTACTGTTTTTACTGACCTTGGAAGATTGAAAGACTTGGCTGGCATTCCAAGATTTAATGTTAGGAGTGGTGGCGGCTTGCTCTTAGAGTGCATGTGCCTTTCCTTGTGGTCCAGGTGTGTGGTGATCTGTTGTGAATGGCGGTTACTTGCTTTGTGTGTATGCCAAGACATTCACTATATGAAGCGATGCTGCCTCATATGAGGCAGTGCAGTGCCCCTTCATAAGTTGATGTCTGGAGTGTCCTCAGTGCGGTTTGTGTGTGTGGCTCTGTGTGTGTGGGTGGCTCTGTGTGTGTGGGTGGCTCTGTGTGGGTGGCTCTGTGTGTGTGTGTATGGGTGGCTCTGTGTGTGGGTGGCTCTGTGTGTGTGGGTGGCTCTTTGTGTGTGGGTGGCTCTTTGTGTGTGGGTGGCTCTTTGTGTGTGGGTGCAAATGCAATAGGTCTCGTATTTGAGTGATTAAGCTATTGACATTGTAAATAACAATGCCGTTTCTTTAAATGTTTTAAAAACAAAAACATAAACAAAAATAATGTCATGAGCAATGCCAATAGCTCTAACTTTACCAATGCCGAGACCATTGCATTGTAAATGCTTGTTCACTCTTGCACTGAAAACAAACAAATTGGCGGCCGACACTTCCTGATTTCGACCGATTCCAACGTTGACTGACATGTAACCACCAATCAGAATTACACTCGCGCACGTTAGGGTGCTCGCACGGTGCGCACATGGTGCGCGCACGGTGCGCGCGTATAGATATTGATATGCTTTTAAATGCTATTTTCTCAGGAAATACTGCACAGATTTACACCAGACCTGCAAAAGGCACTTCCTTGACCTTACGGCTACCTCTCTTCCAAATTTCAAGTAATTCTGTTCAGCCGTTCGGGCTGTAGCTGCGTCTAAAGGTCCTATGGAAAAATGCATGGGGAAAACGTGTTTTGGGACCCCCCTTTTTTCTCGTTCCCCGCTTGACGAATCACCCCGAGACTTTCAGGGTAGGAGCTGAACGGAGCACCCCATTAGTTTTGCGAGGATTCGTCAACCGGCGCCAAAGTTATTCAAAATAGAATTTTGAGATTTCCTATGGAAACACGGTCCTAACTATAACTATCTACTGGCGACCGCCAGTAGATAATATAAATATATATATATTTCTACCTAACTTTGCCCAGATATGAACCCGCACTCCGCATCAGGTAGGTGACCCACTTTATTGATTCAAGGCACACAGCTTCTCATCCCGTTTATCGTCTTTGGCCCTACGCGTTTCAAAGCCTCTTCAAAGGTCCATTATCACTGCTGCTGCATTTTCCCACGTGTGCCTTTCGAATTTATGGCTTCCGGTGCGCCTTTGAGAAAGTCTCCATTTTCTGTTGCACCTTGGGAATTGCAGTCCATTGCATGCTCATACCCTCCAGTGGGCTGGAACTCTGGCACATCCTGAAAAGACAAATTAACCCTCCATTAGGCTCCCGGATGGGACTCTGCATGCCTAAATTAATGTCCTGTTGCGCCCATATTCAAGTAAACAATTCACCATCAGGGACCCTTTCACTGGTGTGTAGGCGGTGCGTCGCTTCCACGGCCTGGAGCCGCCGCAATTGTATTTCTACCTAACTTTGCCCAGATATGAAGCCGCACTCCGCATCAGGTAAGTGACACACTTTATTGATTCAAGGCATACAGCTTCTCATCCCGTTTATCGTCTTTGGCCCTACGCGTTTCAAAGCCTCTTCGCTTCTTCATCAGGGGCCGTGTCAAAGGTCCATTATCACTGCTGTTGCATTTTCCCACGTGTGCCTTTCGAATTTATGGCTTCCGGTGCGCCTTTGAGAAAGACTCCATTTTCTGTTGCACCTTGGGAGTTGCAGTCCATTGCATGCTCATACCCTCCAGTGGGCTGGAACTCTGGCACATGCTGAAAAGACAAATTAACCCTCCATTAGGCTCCCGGATGGGACTCTGCACACCTAAATTAATGTTCTGTTGCGCCCATATTCAAGTAAACAATTCACTATCAGGGACCCTTTCACTGGTGTGTAGGTGGTGCGTCGCTTCCACGGCCTGGAGCCGCCGCAATTGTATTTCTACCTAACTTTGCCCAGATATGAAGCCGCACTCCGCATCAGGTAAGTGGCACACTTTATTGATTCAAGGCATACATATATATATATTGTTTTAACTGTTTTTAGTAAACAAAAGGTTTTGGTCATCGTCAACAATTAATCTTTGGTTGCGGCAGTATCACATATTTTAAAGTTGAATAAGTACATGGCATTTAGTGGTACATATGGCAGGAAAAGAGGCTCACTAGTCATGCACATCAAGGCGATAATGTAAACTATATTTTCGGACGTAAACCTACCTTGAGGATATGCTTGTAGTCGATATTGTGGGCACAATAATTTAGCAAGTGGATATAAAAGCACAATATTTCGACTTGTTTTCTATAGATATAGGCAGAGCTGCAATTATTATAGCGTTATAGCCTGATGCTGAGGGCTATATTGGATCATAAAGGCCCTGAACCCGAGGGCTTGGCCAATAACAGGCGAAAAGACCTGTAAGAACTGGTACAGCCTGAGGCAGAAGGGCAATCATTCTATTAGAATGATCCACCCCAAGGGTGGAAGCTTCTACATTTAGATGGGGAAGAGACCAACATTAGAAAGTTGAAGCAGAAGACCTATGCGAGCCATTATTGCTGGAGAAACATTGCCTTTTCTTCAATGTCGCCCCCACCATTCCAATATGCTGATGACAGATGTGTCCTATCCCGGTGTGGACAGTATGTTTATTGAGAGGCCAGTGGCTCAAAGCTGAGTGCAGAAGTCATTTTTTCCCTTAGTACCGCAATAGCTTCTAAAGAACCCATAGGAGAGCACGGACAGGAACATAGTGCCAGTAACTGCTTCCCCTAAATGAAGCCAATGTTAAACAGCCATCTCTATTGTGAGGTACAGCAGAACATTTGGAATGGGCCTGGGCAATTTATTACTCAATCTGACATTTCTGAATAAAACTAATGATGGCCAATTATGTGGTTTCCTCTCTGAGACCTAAATTGGAGCAGTGAGTTGAAGAAAAGGTCTGTGGCAAGGATTATACTTGACATGAAGGCCAAAATAAATACTATTCGTGCCTGTGAGTAGATCAGAGGGCGCTGACAGAGTCTGCGGAGGAGCTGTGAAACCTTTCTACTTGACATAGCTTGTCTACATTTCTGGTCTCATCCCACAGCTGGGGTGCAGGTAGAGAGAAGATGCCTAGATCACTTCCGGCCCTCTGCTAGAACCAGGGCCGGACTGGGAACCAAAACTGGCCCTGGCAAACTGCTCGGCCGGCCCCCCCTGGAGTCAGCCGAGCAGTTTTGGCCGATTTTGTTACAGGGGGCCGATATTGCTGACCTCCGGCAATTAAAATGGCCCCCCAGGGGCCCAAAACCGGCCCCCACCCTAGCCGCCCACCGGGGAAAGGCCCAGTGCTCGCTATGGCCACTCCGGCCCTGGCTAGAACACCTTTTCATGAACGTCTCAGGCCATGGCCTGATGTAGGCCTACTCGCATCCCCCCCCACTGTGGTGCAGGGGGGGGGGGAAGAGCCCATCAGGATCCCCCTAACCCATCACATGGCCCCCCTTTAGCAAAAGCCAAATTAATATCTATGAGATATGGGAGACTCAAGGCATGGACATCATTTAGGGGTCACCAGGGGTAGCAGCTGCAACCCCTGGCTTGCCTCTTGCGACCCCCAGCACTGTCACTGCCTCCCCCTGACCTCAGAGGACGGTAGCTAACTGGGAAAAGGATAATTTATTGTTCCAAGTGGTGTGGATCATCTTCGTGCCTTCAGATGCCCCAGAGCTTGTGAAGAGAGTAAGAAAGAAATACAGGGGAGAGAAGGAGAGAGAAAAAGAGAGAGTGTTGCAGGGATTCTGCTCAGGAACAGAACTATGTTTGTGACCACAGAACAGTAGGTAGGGACTTAGTCACCATACCACCTCAGTACCCTTGAGCCCGCGTCCGACGAGCTATAGTGTCTCACTTGTCCTCCTAACCATATCGAGAGAGACAAGTAAATTGACACCGCAGATTTAAAAAACAAATGCATAACAAAAATACAGTCAGCATAGTCAGAAAACCATATAATATGAAAAGCCCTGTCATATAGGACAGATTAGCCTAACTCCCCTCCCCTTCTAGAGAAGCGGAATGATTATACAATAAAGGTTGCTGGGATTAGTAGTGGACCCCGCACCTTAGGATACACGGGTGGACATTCTACATCTCCGGTACAGCCGTGATCCCCTCTCAGAAAGTCTCTCTCGCTATGTATATTACATTACTGTGCATACCTATATAATAAGGGTTGTATACTTGTGGAAATTTAGCGTGCAAACTGAACATTATCTGCGCCATCTTGCCTCTCCCCAGCGCCACGCATAGCAAATGCACGGCCGCCATTTTAGGCACCCCACTCTCTCTCCCCGCTCACTCTCGATCGCCAGCGCTTCCCCCCGGCGCTGCGAGCATCCCCCGCGCGCCGGCCACCCCCGCTCTCTCATACAGGCCATAAACCCTCTCCTTCTGCGCGACCCTGCTACAGAACCACTTCCGACCGACAACCCATACATGGTCATGCCTCTCCTTTGATAACCCCCCTTCCCCTGCGCCCCATTGTCTGAACTGGTCCCAGGCCATCACCTAGCCCTGCGGATGCAGTTTATTGCCCCTACTGTAAGGGAAACACCCCACATCAAAGGGATTACAGTAGAATCAAAGCCCCTACCCCCTGAGACCCGGCCGGTTGCACACACCCCCGGGAATTAGCGGAATTCCCTGCTGCGCGATAGCCATCTCCCACTGCGGGTAGGGTGGGAACCTCTACTGTAACCATGTGTGGGATCGGATCTGAGCCGGGGCTTCAGGGGATATTTCCCCGCACATCAAGGGAATCTCAAGAATGTACTATGTATAATAAAGCAATAAACCAGTGTATAAGAGACCAGGTCTCAGAGATGCAGTTAGAGCACCTCGTGACGATACCTTGCTGTCTGATCTGATGTGTTCTGCTCCGACGGAATAAAACCTTGTTTCCTGCCTTCCAGTCTCCAGCGCCTGCCTCTTTTATTGGTAAATTATCGAGTGGTATGAGAGGCGATTACCGCCGGGCAAATACTTGAAAGGATACCGACTGAAACTGCCGCTACCATTTAACAATTGGCGTCCCAAACGTGGGGCCCATCAGCGACACGTGGATCCAGTGGGAGAGGTCCCGACGACAGAGTGAACGACTGCAATGATCGGGAGAGCTCCTGCCCAATAGACCCTCGTCTGGCAGCCGATCATCCGAACTTCACTGGTTCCGAGCAGACCTCTCTCGAGTGATCTACGGTCCTGACTGGGAACCATCAGGAGTGCCGCGGCAAATACGGAGAGTAGAGGACGATCGGGCGCTGGAGGCGGAAGACGAGAAACTGTCCACGCGGTCCGGGTAAGGTCGTGATACACGACAAATTGAGAAATAATTGATTGATTGTTTAATGCTCTGGAAATACTAGTATTGCTCATTGATTGTGCTCATTGATTGTTCTCTTTGAGATATTCGCTGTCTACAAACGGGGAGGAGTAGAAATACTCTCTCTCTCTCCCTTTGCAGATAGTGAAGGGTAGGTAACGCAGACTTTTGTCCCCGTTGAAACCCGTCGTGCCTATCTTTATCTCCCCATTGATTGATTGTCCGAACATTGATTGTTTTGAAGAATAGTGCTTTTGAGATATTCTCTGTTTGCAAATAACGTAGAATAGGAATATTCTGTCTAGTCTTTGCAAATAGTGAAGGGTAGGTAACGCAGACTTTTGTCCCCGTTGAAACCCGTCGTGCCTATCTTTATCTCCCCATTGATTGATTGATTGATTGTCCGAACACTAGTTGTTCGATATTGGTTCTTTGGAGGTATTCTCTGCTTACAAATAACGAAGAATAGAGATATTCTATCTAGTCTTTGCAAGCAGTGAAAAGATAGGTAGTGCTGACTTTTGTCCCCGTTGAAACCCGTCATGCCTATCTTCTCCCCACTGATTGGTAGTTGGTTCTGCCCGGACCGCTTATTAGAGGTGAACCATCCGGCTCCACTGGAAGGCACCCCTAATAAAGACATGTTCACTAAATATGGACTAGTCGCCGTAGCCTATAGCAAGCTGTGGCATAAATATACCAAGAAGGACCCCGAAAGTCAGTGGCCACTGATGGGATCCTTCGACGACCATAAGATAGAAGCGCTAGAAATAGCTCTGCGTAGCAATAAGACGACGCCTACTATGCTTGACAGTATCGGCATGTGGCGCAAAGAAGCAACGCAACGGAAAAAGAGGGAAGAAGTAAAAGCAGAAAAGGAATTACGAAAGGCAGCTCACCTTGCCGCTAGAAAGTTAGAAGAAGACATAAAAGAGAGAAGGGAAACTAAACTAAGACAGGAACCCGAAACCTCAGGCCAGTACGCTGTTAGGACCCCTTCTTTGCTCTACCCTGAGTTGTCCTCCAAGCAGCGAACGAATGACGAGTTACTGTTAGGTCCTCCGATCATTTACATGCCCCCTCCGTATGCACCCTCCCAATCAATAGTACAACACCCACAACCCCCGAACACGAGCGAAAGCAGTACAAGGGCCTCGGCCCTCACGGCCTCCGCGCCGGCTGAGCCTCTTGTGCCGAACCCAACGTCAACCACAACGCCAGTCGACCATGAGATAGGAAAGAGAGAGTCCACCAGAATGAATCGACTAACTAAGGATGAACGAGCAGGAATTGACAAGATAGTAGGGACGCTGGTGGAACGAAAAGAAAGTGAGGAGTATATAACAGACGTGTATAACTCGTATGCCGACAGCCGCAGACGACACTTCGTCGTACGGCTCTGTTATCACGCCCTGAATGCATATGAGGATAGGTACCACGATAAAGGTCCCGAAGGCTTAGCGGCCCTATATAGGAAGGTAGACATTGGGGAAGAAAGACAGGGTGATGTAACGAACCTCTTCACTCGTACACTCGAGGTCTACCGACACCTTAAAGAACATGGACAGACCACCACAACAGAAACCCCCATAGCAACTAAGCCCCAGGGAGGAAGGGCCGATGCCATGATGCCCATTAAAGAAGCTGCCCCCTACTGGGTCCCCCCACGGGGTCAGGGAACACACGACGACATCAACCACCAAGATGCGAAGGGAAGGGTTGTATATAACTGGGTCTACCAGCCGTGGGACCGGCAAGATATTTTGACCTTTAGAAAGACTCTACCCGACTTGAGAAAGAACCCGACTGCCTTCTACACTGAATTGGGTACAGCCTTAGGCTCAACGATAATGACGTTAGCAGATATCGACTTGTTCTTTGGGCTATGCCTGCCGGCTGATGTGTGGAAACAAATCCGGAAAGTTGACCACGCTGAGCCGTTCGGATATACCTGGATACAACTCGATACCATAGATAAACAGCGAGAACCAGGACAGAAACCCCCGAAAGCCATCTTAGAGCTCCCAGACAAGATTGTACAAAAGCTGAAGACTCTAATCCCAGAAAGAAAGGTAGACTGGTCGATAGTGACGGCTTGCCGCCAGAAACCCCAGGAAGATGTGTCTGAATACTTCTCCCGATTCGAGACTGTGTTTTCCGATTACAGTGGCCAAGACATGACCACCGCAACCGGACACCACCTCTTTGTCCAGAATTATGTAAAGGGTCTGTCACAGGAAGTTTCCCAGAAGCTACAGACCAGCGAGAGTAGTTGGGCAGCCTCCAAACCCGCAGCGATTCTCCAGATGGCCCAATACTACGAAAATCAGAAAAACGAGAACGATAGGGCATCAGAGAAGAAGAAAAAGGAACTGAAGGAGAGAATAATGATAGCACAGTTGCAAGGGGTGACCATAGGAAGGGAACCCCCGAAAGAGAATTACCAACCAACCGCCCCTAGAAAGCTACCCCCTAGAGACCATACACCTGCACCCTACAACGGACGGAGAGACTTAGATGGAAATCAATGTGCGTTCTGTAGAGGGTTCGGACACTGGAAATCCCAGTGCCCGGTCCTTCTGGAAATGAACAAGAATAGGGACCCCAGAGACACAGCATATGACCCCAGAAATAGAGGACAGGGACGAGGGCACACGAACAACACCATCAACGACAGGCCAGGCAGACCAAACACCTTTGATCGCCCCCGCCAAAACCAGTGTCAGCAGTCCGACTACGAGAGCACTCATGACTTCGCATAGGACCGCCAGGGGCAAGGGAGGGATCCAGTCGAACTCCGTGTTGACCAGCAAGGTCCTTACGTCACCGCTAAGGTCTTGGGCACAAAATCTCCATTCCTGGTAGATACTGGGACGACACGTAGTGCGTTATCTAAACGACTGATTCCTAGGGCACCCTTGTCTGGCTCACACGTAACCTCAATAGGCTTTGACGGAACGCCCTCCACTAACCCCTTATCAACACCAATCTCCTTTGACTTAGAAGACAACACCACTGACACGACCTTTCTGCTCTCCTCCAACACCCCCGATGCTATTATGGGACTTGATTTGCTAAAGCATTTTCGAGCCACCATCAGATGCTCCCCAGACGGAGTTCGAGTCATCCTACACGATAACCCAGATCTGTCCAGACCCTGTCACACACGGCGTATGCTCTCTATAACCGATGCTGATATGTCCCTACTCGACACATTACCTTCACATCTATGGGCTAAAACCGACTCAGATGTAGGGCGCATGGTGATCGACCCGGTACACATAACCGTCCGACCGGACGCAGTGCTCCCAAAGCTTCCACAGTATCGGAAATCACCCGAAGGCGAGAAGGCATTGGTGGAAATCATCGAGTCCCTGGTCGAGGCAGGAGTGGTAGAAGAAGTAGTCAGTAATGTTTGCAACAGCCCTATCCTACCCATTGTAAAGAAGCAAGGCGAGGGGGATGAGAAAGCCTACCGTTTCATTGTTGACTTGCGAGAGGTTAACAAAGTAGTCTCAGACATCACCACCATCCTCACCCTGATTCCATCCACTGCCACCATCTTTACTGTTATTGACCTCAAGAACGCATTCTTTTCCATCCCCATCCACCCAGACAGCCGCTACCTGTTCGGCTTCACTTTAAAAGCCCGTTCGTACAGATTCTGCAGGGCACCCCAAGGCTACACTGAGAGTCCCAGTATTTACAGCCAAGCCCTCAAGAGGCAACTGGATGCAGTCCAACTACCCGATGGAGTGGTGTTGATACAGTACGTTGATGACATTCTTTTGGCGGCCGACACCACTCCTCTCGCCGTCACAGCCACCATTCACCTCCTCCGCTTCCTTGCGGAGAACGGTCACAAGGTCTCCAGAAAGAAATTGCAATTCTGCCAGCCCCAGGTAACTTATCTAGGCCACCTACTATCCAAAGACGGGAGGAAACTTACCCCTGACCGAATTCAAACCATCCTAGAAACCCCTGTTCCCAAAACTCAGAAGCAAGTACGATCCCTAGTGGGCCTCACCTCCTTTTGTCGACAGTGGTTGCCAAACTTCAGTCTTACCATAAAGCCTCTGCTTTCCCTGCTGGCTAAGGATGTCCCCTTCCCCCTCCCCTGGACACCTGAATGTCAATCCTCCTTCAAAGAATTACGAGACGCCCTCTGCTCGGCCCCAGTCCTAGGAACCCCAGACTACACTAAACCTTTCTCCCTCTACACCCACGAAAGGGAGGGATGTGCGTTGTCTGTCCTAACCCAGTCCATAGGCCCTAAGCAACGCCCTTGTGCCTACTTCTCTGCCACTCTTGACCCCGTAGCCAGAGCTTTGCCCGCCTGCCTTCGAGCAGTAGCCGCCGCTGCTGTCTCTATCCGGCAAAGTGAGGGGATCGTGCTCTCGAACCCCCTCACAGTATTGGTACCCCATGCTGTCGATACCCTCCTGAACCAAACCAAGACTCAACACCTGACTAGCGCACGACTGACTGGGTATGAACTGACTCTGCTTGCGCCCCATATCACATTGAAACGATGCACCACTCTGAATCCAGCTACTCTACTACCTCTCCCTGACGCTGACCCCAATGCATCCCCTATACATGATTGCGTGACCCTCACCGACGAACAAACCAAGAGTAGGGTTGACCTCCGGGATACTGCCTTCCCGGACCCTGACGGAGAACTGTGGGTGGATGGCTCATGCATCAAGCTCCCTGATGGCACCACCTCCGCTGCCTATGCAGTCACCACAGCTCGAACAGTTGTTGAGACAGCCCGCATCACACAGCGATCCGCACAGGCGGCTGAACTAATTGCCCTCACACGAGCCTGCATCCTGGCAGCAGGGACAACCGCAAACATTTACACAGACAGTCAGTATGCCTTTGGGGTAGTTCACCACTTCGGGCTCTTATGGAAAGAGAGGGGATTCTTGACTTCTCATGGCACACCCATCCTGCATGGAGATCTAGTCTCTGCCCTGACCGAAGCAGTCCTCCTCCCCACACGGATAGCTGTGATCAAATGCCAGGCACACAAGAAGGTGACAGACATTATAGGTCAGGGAAATGCACTAGCTGACATTACTGCCCGAACCACAGCCGAGAATAGGTCCACGACCCGCATGTACGTGACCAGGTCACAAACTGAGAAATGGAAGGATGCTAGGGAAACGATTAGGGATATCCAACTAGCCAGCACACCACACGAATTAACTGAATGGGCCCGGGTGGGATTGAAGGACGATGACGGTTGTTGGCGAACTAAAGACTCGAACAAATGGTTACTACCCGACTCATACTTGATCCCCATGCTGACCATGGCACACTCCCCCGCACACATAGGGTCTGCCCCCATGATCGAACTCATCTCCAAAGTCTGGCACAACGACAGAATATCAGACTCAGCCAAACGTCTGGTCCAACAATGCCTAGTATGCCTCCAACACAACCCTGGGAAAGGAACTGCTGTACCCCGGGGAGGGTTTGGGGTCCCCAATCACCCCTTTGAGGTCCTACAAATGGACTATGTCCAGCTAGAAAGGTGCCAAGGTTTAAAGTATGTGCTTGTCGTTGTGTGTGCCTTCAGCAAGTGGGTGGAAGCCTACCCGACCCATGACAACGCCGCTATGACTACTGCAAAAGTACTGCTGAAGGAATTCTTCCCCCGATACGGCCTTTGTCGAATTTTGTGGAGCGACAATGGCCCCCACTTCGTAGCCGAAGTTATCCAACTCATCTTAAAAGGGTTGGGTGTAAAACAGAAGTTCCATGCGGTCTTCCATCCCCAATCTGCAGGCCTGGTTGAGCGACACAATGCCACATTGAAGCTTAAGATAGCAAAAATAGTCGCCACCACAGGACTAAGATGGCCAGACGCTCTCCCACTAGCATTGCTATCAATGCGTTCCACCCCCACCAAACACCACTTAACCCCCTACGAGGTCGTCTTCGGGCGGCCCATGAACCTTTGGACTGCACCAAAACCGACATCCATCCACGACGTCCCGGACGTCCTCATGTCTGATTATCTGTACAATCTAACTAAAACGTTGTCTGTTATCCATCAGCAGGTGCTGCACGCCATTCCCGATGTTTCCAGGGGCCCGGGACACGACATCCAACCCGGTGACTTCGTCTTAGTGCGTAACTTCCAGCGCACCAAGAGTTTGGAGCCCCGGTGGACGGGCCCCCCTGCAAGTCCTGATCACCACCCGAACAGCTCTTCGAGTGGAGGGGAAACGCAATTGGCTGCACGCACACCACTGCAAGAAGGTATCACCGACCCTGACAACCACGGACAACATCACCGCCCAAGAGGAACTTCTGGACAAAGACCGACCATCCCTGAGCCGCTGCCCGGATACAGAGACACTTGAGTTGATTGAATATCCCGATCCCACTGTGCCATCCAAAGAAGGGTATAACTTGCGACGAAAGGAGAGAACTTCGGCTAAGCAGACCACAGGCTAAGTGGAAATCTCAGAACGGTAGCCTAGGCACCTCAAAGGCCACCAGGAGAGAAACTAAAACAAAGTCTGTGGTTCTGCCCGCTACCGAGTCTCTTGAAGGTGATGGAAGCGCCCGACATGAAGATGATGGAAGCAACCGGACGTCCGAAGATCCACTTCAAAAACTCAAAGACTGACCGAATGCACAGCTTTAAGACAATAGCACTTTTCATTTCCCTTCTCTTTTGCCTTCTCCTCGTGGTCACCTTCTGGATCATGGAGGAGAGCACACCCGCTCATAAGACATTGCTGACTACCGTTCAAACTACCACCACGAAAGAACACCATCTGATCTCACTTTCACCCCAACTCCGTGAAAGGCGTAAGGAGTTCTGGAATAACTCTTTTGTGCAGTTACTCCACCAACACAATCTTGCCACCAACGCCACTAACTGCTGGATCTGTGGATTGCTGCCCCATGCCACTGGGCACTCAATCCCCTTCATCCCTTCACCTTTTTCGGTCCATGGTTCCTGCCTCGCCTGGCTGATCCTCCTGCAGGAGAGCTACAAGGACAATGCCACTTCCGGCAGAACCATGTCACACTTCTACCATGGGTTCTGGCTGAACAAAACTGGTAGAACCTCCGCCCTCTTCTGCCCTCTGAGATCGAACACTTCCTTTCACATGGACATCCCCGCCAAAGAACGAATTGAAATGCAAGTGTTCAACAATCCAGCCAGACCCACCTTCTCTTACCTCCGAAAACGGACAGCCGCCACCCTAACAGTGGCCCTGTCCGTCATCAACATCACTGGATCTGTATGCCTCGAAGGCCTGGGGGCACAGCTGGTGGGCCACAGCTCCTGCCTCATCACCCGAACATTGGACTCAGTTGACCCACCTTCCTTTGTTGCTTCGTGTGTGGTACTAAGGCCTACACCTGGCTCCCGAAAGGTTGGGGAGGCACCTGCTACATCGCCTTTGTCCTTCCTCCGACGTATGTGGCTCCAGCAAACCATCACCGACAGAAACGTGCCAAAGACATTGTACAAACCGACTCCACCAGAGCACAGTTCATGGACGCAGTAAAGGGTCTTGTTCCGCTCTGGGGTCCGATGGCAAACAGCCGTGCCATCCGCCACTTAACCCAGGCGGTCGAAACAGCAATGAACATTACAGCTGGCGCCCTCGCCAACAACACCGCTGAGCTTCAGGCCGTCCGCCTGGTGGCTCTCCAGAACCGCCTTGTTCTAGATGTGGTTCTGGCTGACCGCGGAGGAGCATGCCGCATCATTGGGTCCAGCTGTTGTACCTACATACCGGATAACTCACCCTCAGTCTACAAAGCAATTGAACACCTCCACAGACTGTCCACAGAGGTCCATCAAGAACAAGAAGAATGGTCGCTGGGGAGTTGGTTTTGGGACGCTATTAAAGGTTGGGGATGGAGGCTGTTTTCATTTATCCTCATACCAATCATGATACTATGTGGATGTTGCTTGGGGATTCAGTGTCTGCCACCTTTATGTTCGTTTTTTATGAACTGCATCTGCCCTAAGACTTTGGACTTTGAAACTGAGCGGATGAAAGCTCTGAATGAGGTGGAGGTACGGGGTATTATGGGGATAGATCCAAACTAGGCAAGCTGGCGAGACATGTTAAAAGGGAGGACTGTGGAAATTTAGCGTGCAAACTGAACATTATCTGCGCCATCTTGCCTCTCCCCAGCGCCACGCATAGCAAATGCACGGCCGCCATTTTAGGCACCCCACTCTCTCTCCCCGCTCACTCTCGATCGCCAGCGCTTCCCCCCGGCGCTGCGAGCATCCCCTGCGCGCCGGCCACCCCCGCTCTCTCATACAGGCCATAAACCCTCTCCTTCTGCGCGACCCTGCTACAGAACCACTTCCGACCGACAACCCATACATGGTCATGCCTCTCCTTTGATAACCCCCCTTCCCCTGCGCCCCATTGTCTGAACTGGTCCCAGGCCATCACCTAGCCCTGCGGATGCAGTTTATTGCCCCTACTGTAAGGGAAACACCCCACATCAAAGGGATTACAGTAGAATCAAAGCCCCTACCCCCTGAGACCCGGCCGGTTGCACACACCCCCGGGAATTAGCGGAATTCCCTGCTGCGCGATAGCCATCTCCCACTGCGGGTAGGGTGGGAACCTCTACTGTAACCATGTGTGGGATCGGATCTGAGCCGGGGCTTCAGGGGATATTTCCCCGCACATCAAGGGAATCTCAAGAATGTACTATGTATAATAAAGCAATAAACCAGTGTATAAGAGACCAGGTCTCAGAGATGCAGTTAGAGCACCTCGTGACGATACCTTGCTGTCTGATCTGATGTGTTCTGCTCCGACGGAATAAAACCTTGTTTCCTGCCTTCCAGTCTCCAGCGCCTGCCTCTTTTATTGGTAAATTATCGAGTGGTATGAGAGGCGATTACCGCCGGGCAAATACTTGAAAGGATACCGACTGAAACTGCCGCTACCATTTAACATACTCACAAACAACAGCTGCACTCATGTGTTGAGTTTAGGTGCTAGTGCCTGACCAGATCAAAATAACAAGGGACATTGTTGTTACTAAATCCCAGGAAAGAACACAACGTGAAAACAGCTGCATGGTCTGTGTGAAAGTACAATGTGGCACAAAAATAAGCGTGTTTATATAGTAACGTGTGCAAAGCAAATGCAGCCTGTGTTGTGCACAGTTAGGCTAACATAGAGAAAAGTACAATGAGCCTTGCACTGAACACACGACTAGAGGGGGTAAAGGTGAAAGGCTTTGAGGTGAAATAAGGGTAAATTAACGAAAGGAAGAAGTCACTACAAAGAGAAGGGCAAGAGATCAAGGGACAAACACGGGAGGATGTATGATTAAGAGAGAAAGAGGGATGAAAGAGACACTGATAATACTGCAACATAGACAAGTGAAAAAGGACAGATAAGGGAGTAGAAGAGGAGGAAGAAAGGTGAAATAGAGTGGGAAAAGAGACAGGTAAGAAAGGAGATCAGTGAGAGAGGGGGAAACATGCATTATAAGGTGATCAGTGAGAAAGACACATTTAAGACAGGAAAGGTGAACAAAATTCAACAACAGGTGAGAAAGACGTGACAGATAATAGGAATGTTCGACATATCACAAAGAGCTGAGGGGAGGGTGACAGCGTATCAAAAGTCATATGACATCACTTCCTGTGATGTCATTGTAGTCAAAACATGTGGTGTCACTTCTGCTTCCCTTGGCATTTAGGTGAGTCGATACCCATGACTCAAGGACCCCTCTTTACATT
Source organism: Triturus cristatus (assembly GCF_964204655.1). Lineage (NCBI taxonomy): Eukaryota > Metazoa > Chordata > Amphibia > Caudata > Salamandridae > Triturus > Triturus cristatus. The sequence continues at coordinate 70,135,692 of NC_140595.1, read as the reverse complement.
CTACAGGGGAGGGGCTTAATTTTGCGTTACACCACTGGTGGCAGGTGCTTTGCAAGGGCGCTCAGTGTCCGCACTGGTAATGCAAAAAGGTGTTACTTACACAATATAAGCAATTTATAGGCGCAAACAAAACAGGAGGCCACCCACATAGAGGGATCTATTGCCTTCTGTTCTGTCCTGTTTTTATGTCAATTCCCAAGAAGGTTTTATGCAAGGGAGCCTTTATTATGGTCCTTCTTTATTTTCTGTGGAAAAAAGAAAATAAAGGCCTATAATTGAAGTCTTTTTGTTTACAAGACCTTCATATGACAGAGACAAAAAAACATATTTTAAGACAACGGTGTCTTCAATATAGACGTTCATTTCAAAGGAACAAAAATATGGCAATAAAGTACCAGCAGAACTATGAAGACCCTGTAGGAAGAGGAGGAACAAGGAGCACAAAGAGGAAACAGCGAAAAGAGGGAGGGAAAGGTGGCGGCTGGCAGTTGAAACAAGGAGCACAGGTGGAAAGGGTTGGAGGAAGTAGTGAGAATGGGTGGGAGGCGGGATGTGAAAGGAGCGAACAGGGAAAAGAGGAAGGCGCATGATGGTCAAAAGAGAGGGGGTGGTGGTTATGAAAAGGAAGAGAAGACACTTATTTGTGAAACTGGGTAGTGGTGAGAGGTAGCCAGCCGGAAGGGACGTAGAGACCTACAGTTGTAAAGTAATCCCTCACACATGCATTGCATCAGAAGTGGAAAGATACCCCATAGGGGGCAATTGCCTGCTTGCCTCCGGCTTTTGAATTGGTGCCTTCCAGGATGGTGGCAAGAGTGGCCGAACCTCCTGAGGTCGCTCTGCACAGCTGCTTGTCACCGCGAGGTAGGTACAGGTGAGGACAGCGAGTGCTTTTCAATGGCAATATACAAGTGCTAGTACTCACTATTTACAGTACCTGTTTGCTCCTGAGAAGTGCCAGTGCTCTCCCATTAAATGTACTGCAGCAGTGCTGAGAAGTGCAGGTACTCTCCCTTTCAAATTAAAGAAGTGCAGGTACTCAGTACCGGACAGTACCTGCGCATTTAAAGCACAGAGTACAGCCCCACTATGATCTAATCACTGTAGAAATTCCTTTACACACAACCAGACTTCGCAAAAGATGGCAGCCGAGGTAGGTGTAACAAAGACCTCTAGTCTTGATGAAATGCCACAGACCTAATGGCTCAAGTAGGCGTTGAACATGTGGATTCCTACCGACACAAACGGTCGTAACTAACCACAGGCTTTTTTTAATTGTTGTCATGAGATAACAAGATTAACATTTAGTTAAGTGAACTTTAAATTTAAGGGTTTTCTACACTGAACCAGAACAATTCTACTGTTCTTTCACTCTTCTAGTGAATAATATATTGGAGCTGGGCAGGGTTTCAACCTACTCTCTCTAAGAGCTCCACAGACAGTGGTAGCCCACCCCAAACAAAAGCTGACCCCCAGCGGGGTGAGGAGCAAGCCCTGTGATGAAGCATGCCCCCTTGTCCACACTGCTCACCCCAAATATAATCTGGGCTCATCTGATATCCACCGCTCTACCGCTCATCCCCAATGCTGCCTTGTGGTCTTACATTCCTCAACACCAATGGGGTCTTGAAGCCACACACATTATCAGAAACACATTGCTTCTGGGATCAGAGGTTTGTGAGTGTCCTAAGGTCAAATTAACAATTGAAAGCCTGAGCAACAAATGTATGAAATAAAGGCACATATAAATTCACAACTCTCCGTTGAAGTCAATTTCTCTTTTTATTCCATGTTCATAGCATCCTCAGTGACCACAGTTCTTGATATTTGTTGTCCAAACCACAGGATAACCACAAGATTGTCAACATGTGTTTCATCTATCAGGCAAGTCAGCCAAAGACTTCGTCAGGGCATAAGGTCAAGAATCATAAGAGCCTGAGTTAAAATCTTCCGACGAGACACTAGCCTGAATAAGCTAGGTTCCTTATATCAGCAATGTAGAATGCCGTGGAACTAAATGTTTATTTTCCTAAGTTCCTCAGAAACAGTAGAGCAAGTTCCTAATCTTGAATTAAAATTGCTGCATCGCGGAAGGTAGTCAGAGTTAAAAGTAACTTCACAATTCGAAAAGAGGTCGTAGTAAACCGAAAAAAGTCCTTGGATCCGAAAGCGGCGGCAGTCGTCAACACAAGATCTCTTTGGCGTCTAGTGGGCTAAGGTGGCAGGCCAGATTTGCCCCTCCCTCCCACCTCCCCCCAATTACGTTTTCAAGTCTGGCCCCTATCCAAAACTTTATGTCTGTACCTGGGGATGTGGACAGGTCAGGGCTGAATGCAGGGAGAAGGCTTTTAATTTCAGGGGCAATTTTCCTTTGCTCATAATCCACACTAAATGCGAGACTTATAAAAGAGCAAATATATCAAGCAAAAACACTACTATCTATAATGTGGAAGTTGTGAGCCCCTCACACTCCTGGGACCCAATACAACTGCACCTGTTGCCCTGAGTAGCAAACTGTGTCCTCTGCCTCTTTCATCCCTTCCCCCCATGCCTGCCCATCACTCTGATCTTGAAACAGAGTCTCTGTCTCTTTAAGAATAAAATATTCTCCCACATGTTGCCCTTTACTAGAGATGAATGCAGAAAGGGTGCCCTCAGCCCTAATGCTAGCAAGGAAAAGGAGCCTCAAGTCCTCTTTTATAAGTTAAGGCAGTCATAATTGTTATGTGGTGGGCCTTGAAAACTCTTGGCCCTGGTGCCACTGCACCTGCTTCGGCAATGAGAGCAACTGTCTGGTGAAGATGGCCGTCTCCTCTGCCCCTTGTTGAAGACATTTGCCTCCATCTTGCCCCGTTCTCCACTCTTCCATCTCTCTGAGGCCTAAGCTAAGATGTCTTCCCTGCTTCGATTTTTCCGCTCTCTTGGGCCATTGGTCCTAGGCCCAAATCAACACTGGCTCAGCAGTGGTGCACTGGGTCCTAACGTAAGCAAGGAAGGATATGAAAGCCATACTAATTGGGGTTTAGAAGGCTCCTCGTGCCTCTGGGCCCCTGTGACACTGCATCTGCTCCACAGATGACACCTACTCCTCCACCCATTCCACCTGCCATCAGGCCGCGGCCTGAGTTTGAACGCCGGCTGTCTTCCTTCTTGTGTAAAAAAAAAGGGGGGAACACGCACTCACCCCTTATTGCTTTGGACTTCTTCCCTGCGCAGCAAGGTTCACCTGGGAATACTAAGAGCGATATAGGGTTCCCAGCCATCTTTTTGGAAGTAACACAGCCATCATTTGGGTGCAGTGTTCCCTCATAGCATTGCATTGCCCTAGTGTCACTGCACCTGCTACACTAATAGCAATGATGGCCATTTAAAAAAAAAATTAAAAAAAATAATAACTCCTTCCTCAGGGGATCTCCCTGAGGAAGCTGTGTCTGTCCATATGAAATAAACAGCCCCCCACATAGCACCCTCTCCTCTGGGCCGTCTCTTTGACACTATCTATGAGCAGAGACCTAAGGAAGAAGCGGGCCTTCTCACCAGGGTGCTTGCTATCTGAAAGAAAGGTCAATGTATGCAACTGGTTAATCATCAAATGTTAAAGCTGCTTGGAATTGATACAGGCTTTAATGTATAGAGTCACTTGAAGCTTCATCGTCAAAGCTGTATTCTTTTCCAGAGGTGATTTAGGGGTGTTAAGTTTTGCAAAGCGTCCTTTAATTGGGCTTATAAAAATGCTTGCACTACGTACAATGTATTACCTATTACTAAAAGGTATTCTTTGAAAGCACTTGTTTTATCTTAAACCTTAAATCCTTTTGGGCAGCCTACCTTATACTTGGGACCACTGGAAACTAAGCAATTTTGCAGCTGCAGAATTGTTCCCGTAATTATGGATTTGCTACATAATTGTCTGTCTGCTGTATAGTCTGCAGATTTTAATTTTTTTTTAAAAAGGGTTTATAGCTCAAACGGATATAAAGTTACTAAAAATGCAACAATACATGTGGCCATGCAGTGGAAGGCCCAGTGCAAAATTTGACTAGTCACCTTTCTGTATGAGTGCTAAACTGGTACTAATGAGGAGAAACCTTAGCCCAGACAGTGTTAGAATATGTAAAGCTGACAAAATAATGAAGTAATACTATCCCAAGAAGAGCCACAGTAAGCTGCATATTTTGGCTTTTTTTTTGCCGAATTAATTTAGTCAGCCATGCCGCATAATTTAGTCCTACCATGCTGTATAATTCCAGTGGCCATGCTGATACTGTGTACAGTAAAATTTTAAGATAATGACCTGCATATTCACAGCGCTTTGTGTTACAGGCTGGGACTTCAAAGTGTTGCAAATGCACAAGCCACTATTACGCACTGCGCAAACCAGGATTCAATTATGCGGCGCTCTGTTCACCCAGTTAAGCGTCTGAAGTGATCACATTAACCAACTGAGGTTTCACAACATGAAAGAATGTGTTCCTAATGATTAGTTTAATTTGCATTTGTTTTTAATTTACGGTATGTGCATTATTTTATATGCAGATGGCTCTAGGTGAATGCAAATATTTCCAGAACATTATGTTCTTTTTAGCCACTTAGCCATGTCTTTGACTGCGCCACCAGGGCGCCAATAATTACAGCTGGCATACAATTCTGTGCACTTTAACTGCTTGATGTAGGTGAATAGAGCCTGGAAACGCTTAAAAAAGAAAGTCACATTTCCAGGCCATCTTAATTTACGAATAATTATAAAGACATTTGCCCCCCCCTGGCAACACAGACATGGACCCCCAGGGGGGCAACCCCCACAGTTTGAAGACCTCTGCCTTAAAACAATGATTTGAAAAGGTCATGACTGGTGACAGTATCTGAAATGACCAGAATGAGGGGGTCACTATATGCTACCATGAGCCTTCCTTGTTGTGTTTATGCTTTTCGCAGTGCAGGTGGATGGTTCGGTGTGGGTTACACAGCAATGGCGGATGGGCGTCACCAATGGATCAACTTAGAGGGGGAAGATCTCTAATATACTGACTGGGACAAACCACTCCTCAATAGGGGAAACCAAAACCATGACCCCCGAGGATGACCCGGAGTTTGCTATGGTCTAGGCCAGGGTTCTCCAAAATCGGCCCTGGAGGGCCGGATCCATGCCAGAGTTTTAGCACAGCCCAATTCAGATAAAAGCAGTTATCTTAAAAATCTGGCATGGATTCGGCCCTTCAGAACCGACTTTGGAGAACCCTGGTCTAGGCTGTGGCTAGGTGCAACCAGATTTACTCTGAGCCTGGTGTGCTGATGCAATCATTAATTTTTCTCTGCTAATTATAATTTAGAATCATTTGCTGCCTATTACAAATCCATGGTAGCATGTAGCATCTTATCTTGCTCTATGTCTAAAATTATTATTTCCTCCAAAGTACCGTGCGGTTGATGAATTAATATAATTACGCTGCATCTGAGCCTCAGAGGAATGGATGGTGCCCTGGCCTGCAGCATCTCCCCTTTTACACAGGCCCTGCTCAGTCCTCTACCTACACAAGCGAGTCAATGGTTTATTGATTGAGTATTGATAACCATTACAAATAAAAATATGAGCTAAAAAGATAAAGGCACAAAAATGCTATGAAGTTCAAAGCTAAAAAAAATTAGAGGAAGTCTGCAAAAAAAAAAGCATTCTCAAGTGAGACGTACTACAGCAGCCAGCACTAAGCTTTTGTGAAAGGATTTGAATTAAAGCAAATTGGGTTCCCAGAATCTTTTGTGCAGATATTACTACAGGGAAATATCTTCAACAATATACACCGCAAATATACAGCACCTCTGTCTAATGGCTCAGTGACTAATGTATCCACGCTGCGTTTAGGACTACCTGGTAACAGGTTCAAATTCTGGGAGACCCACTCAGACGTTTATCCTTCCTAGGTCGATAAATGAAGTATCATTGAGTCGGGTAACAATAAACATCTGTTATCTGTCAATAGTGCCCACCGGTTCTTCAGTGGTGACGTGCGCCGCCTCATCACCACACTGCCCTCCCCCCTCCCTCCGGTGAGCATGCCTCCTGCCGCTGCTTCTAGCGGGTCTTAACCCACTGAGCTGTCCTGTCAATTGTGCTAGATCCCAACGCGGGGGCAAAGGCAGACGCAGGCAGGGGTCTAAAACGGCTGCTTTGATTTTATATACATACAGTAACGAGAGATGTGAAGTCGATTTATGGAGGACATAAAAAAAATCCAGAGAATGGTGGAAAGGAGAGTTTGTAACACTTTCTGTTTTATTGTTCACCTTCCACCAACTTGAAACAGATTCCAGGGGCTGGCTGATTTCCTCTTTTAAACAAAGTGTCGGCTTCGGCACTTTATCATCCTGTCTTCAGGTGCCTTCTCCCCGCCTGGCCTGCCCCTCTTCTCGCCCTGAGCTCATCTGTCAAAGCTCATACCCGCAGGGCCCCGGCACAGGTCCAAGGGTCCACACGGCGAGGGGTCGAGGAGGCTGCTGCTGCGTGCAATGCAAGCCATGCTCTTCCGGGTCACCGAGGCGCTTCCGCGGGTGCAGAGCGCGCGCCTTATTAACCACCAGGATTTCTATTAAGAAGCCCCTGCCGCATACCTGAGAGGCAGGGGTCCGTCCTGGTTGGCTGCAGGGGGGCTATTCTTCCACACGCAGCAACAACACAGTGTTTTAACTGGAAAAAAAGGTCCATGTGCGTCCCTCATGAGAAAATAGATTCTGCAACCATTGCTGGTCACTGGTGGTCCAGAGAGTCCTGTGTGCTCCAGGGTGTGGAGTGAAATGAGGTGGAGACAGGATCCTGCCATCTGACTTGAGTTACCAGGTGGGTTTCCGAGATGTAGTGGGCTACATTTTTTGCCAAGTTTTAATTTCTCAGAGAAATTGAATTGCAGGACGGATTCACCATTTTTTGAGAATCTTTTTTACTGACGAAATTTTGTAGGAGTGAAAAAATGGCAAAAAATAATTTGTTGAATTCTTGTGCTTCTGTACTTCTCGTAAAAAACAAAAAAAACAAAGAGCGACCCTTATTCAAGACAGTGTCACAACAGCCTCATTAGAAATTGATAATGATGTTCCAGAGATATTGTTTTTATTTATACATTGCTTTGTAAACCCTTCAACAGTAACTACTGCTAATGGAGAGATTCATGCTTTTCTTTGAGTGGGGCGGCACAATTGACCACAGACACTTCACTAGTGTGTAAAAGGCTGATATTAAATGTGAGAGGCCTAAACTCGCAACCCTCTCCACACCAGGCTCAATACCCTACAACACCATCTTCAAATGTAAATAATAGATGTACATTTCTGATCCCACCAACCTTCAACAAAGTACGATCGTCTTGGACTTGACAACCAGTCTTACAAGCCCATCCTCCGTGGCTCCGCTAACGGTAAATGCTCCTTCCTTCGGCCTATCTGCTTTTACTGATGTACCGGCCTCGCTTCCCTCTTGTAGACGCATGCCTTCGCCTCCACTCCCTGGATCTAGTATTCCGTACTCTAAACCCTGAACACTCTAGTCCTCGTTAGGAATCCTGGTCCACCGGCCCCGATTTCCTGCAACATATTAACAGCTTCAGCTTTCACATAACTTAGTAAATATTGAGATGCATAGCAAGGCCTAAGAAAAAATTACACACTACATTTTTAATTTTTTTTTTTTAGCAATTGTGTTTCTTCAAGGTACAGCCAATGAGTGGGGAACACTTGCCAATTGCCACTGGTGAAGAGCGGAGGACAACATATACATTATTCCTTCTCCATCAGTTCCCGATACTGCCTTGGATTGATAGGGAGGTGGTAAGGTTTATTGCTGAACCATTGTTGGGTCAACTTAATCTCAAGACTCAATAAGGCAATCGAATATCTGCTTCTCGAGTACACTTAACTGGCGTAAAAGGCATGAAGTTATAATTCCCATGCTCAATTGAAAAACACGATTAGCATCATTTACGTTCAACTGAAAAAAGGTCTCATTTTGTAACCACATCTTTTTCAAATTTAGTAAATTAGTTGAATATTACAGCTTTACCCAACATTGATAAGTAAAATCTTATTTTTTGTTTTATATAATAAATTGTTTTTAAATACTTTAAAAAAACCTAAGTAAAAATATTTATTAAACAAATTGTTTTCATTTATTTATTGTTTTTCAGGTGTCCAAAGATATAATTAATTGGATTCTAGAAGTTCATCTTACAGTACCACTAATGAAAACATGAGTTACGTAGAAACAGTCTAAGGGTACCAACGAGGCAACGCCCACCGAGCTACTAACCGAGAAAAAGATCGTGGCACACAAAGAGATAGAGAAAAGGTCCCAGATATATCAAAACCAGAAATAGGCAGGTTTAAAAATGCCTTTAAATATGATGTGTACAATGGGCTGTGCTGTAACAAGAATGGACGTTCCATTAGAGTACTCTCCAACAGAGACAACCTTTCGCCACTTTTCCTGGGGATTTTTCCCCTCTTGATTTTGTAACCAGTATATTGAATGTCGTTTTTTTGCTAGGGTGACAAATGTTTGTTGTTTATCGACCTGAGCAAATATGGTAAGCAAAAAAATTTCACAAGGAATTTACTCGATGGTTTGCATAATTGAACACTGGGTAAATGCGTCTGTGGTGTTGAAGAATTTACCAATGTTAAAAAAAAATTGTCAAATGGGTGCATTCAACATCTATTCCCTCCATTATCCTTTATGTTGGTCAGTTTCTCTATATATGATCTATAGTTCTACAAAGCAAAAGGTAGAAAAACGAAATATGCCCAGACGTAGGCTTAAATAATGAGTCCCACATAGGCCGAAACATTCTTGAGTTGATCTATTTGTATATTATGCTATGCCACACTCAACTCTGAGGTAGCAGTGCACTGTACATTGAACTAGAGAAGGCACGCTTCAACTTACATGGAACAGGTTTGAAGAAAAAGAATAAAACAAGCATAAACAATGAACAAAGTAAATATTCAGTGAGGTTGGTTCTGGAATGGGCCCATGAGGCAAGAAGTTAAGAAAGAGGATGGTTGGTGGTGGGTTGATTATGTGACACTCTAGAGACGGACTTGGCCCGAAGCATGACTAAAACTGGTTTACAAACGACATATCTGTGTCTGGAGTGACTTACCGGGCAAGAAAACAATGAACTGCAATGCTACAAGGGTATTGACCTGTGGCTGCGGTTAATTAGTGTATATCAAACATCACTTTTATTAAATTAATTTTTTTACTGTGAGGATGGGCAGCAAGGTAAGTTGATGGCTGAGCTGAATAAGCTTCCTTTCCCATTTCTGCGGACAAATCCCTTATCCGGCAAGAATCACGCCTTAACCAATGAACGGCCAACCGCGGACAGATATCATCAATAAAAACGAACTGATTTGTAAGGCCCTTTGTCCATACCACAGGCGGAAAATTAACACCAAAGTCCTAATGACATTAAAAGCCTCTTTGCAGATATTGATAATCTTTTAATGGACTCAGAATTCAGCACATCCCAGAGTACATTACCTAATAGGCCGCTGGACGTCTTCCAGTCGAATTGATTTTCCCGTATGGAAAGGCCATGCAGACTACTTTAAACTGCAGAATAAAGGAAAATAAACCAAAGTGACATCTCAGCGCTCCGTGGACCGCAGTGCTTCAATTCTAACTTAAGATCGGTAAAGTATTTACCCCATATTGGACATATGGGAATTACGCAGATCTGAAATGTAAAAACAAAAAAATAAAAATTACGTGTGTAAAAAAATAAATAAGTGCAAGATTTCAAATTTGTTTTTAGGAAACAGTAGTCCTGGTGTTGCCAAAGGCCAGTGATATTTAATACCAATCTGCCTAGACTTGATTCCATCGTATGCTTTCTTCTCGACCGCACCACACTTCATGTCTTTAAAAGTGCTATGTTGCAGCCAGTACTAACGCACTTTTTTTTAAAGTGCATTAGCATTGGATGCATCAGAGTCCTTTTTTATTACCATTCCTTTTAGTCATGCTGCACAGCAGCCATGTTGTTATACAACAAGGCTACAAGTCATTGCCAAAATTGGCAATACTCGTGCTGTACCGCTCTGCCATTTCTGAGCCCTATTGACTTTGCCAATGCTTTTCAGCTCTCTACACAGCACCTCTGTGATTCTGAGAAAAACAGTTAATCTCTTTATGCATGTAAAAGAAAAATATATGACATTTGGCAAAAAATCCTATCACATAAAGAAAGAAATTGCGCCCATGTCTATGTCGTAGTAAAATAAATATGGAAGCAGATAACATTTGTTGCTATAGTAAAAGCAGATAACATCCATTTCAAAGGAGAAAAGGTCTACTTTGAAGTGCTTGTGGCATACTAAAAAACAAGCATTTACAATGCAATGGTCTCGGCATTGGTAAAGTTAGAGCTATTGGCATTGCCCATGACAATGCCGTTTCTTTACATGTTTTAAAAACAAAAACATAAACAAAAAGAATGTCATGAGCAATGCCAATAGCTCTAACTTTACCAATGCCGAGACCATTGCATTGTAAATGCTTGTTTTCCAATGTGAGTAGCTGTGGATTTTAGGCCCTAGCTCAGCCGGCACCTGAGGCAACCTGCACATTTATTTATTTTTAAATTACACAAGCAAGGGAGCTTGACTTGTGTGGCTCTCACTAGTTAATTTTACCCAGAAGCACTTGCAAACATCAAACTTTGGTAAGAAACACATTTTCCTAACATTTCTGTGAAGGAAAGTTCTGCTATCTGCGGAGAGCCGCAAAGTTCCTACCACCCTGACCCACATAACCCATTGTGCTTTTATCCTGCTCTTTAACCTTGCACTTCCTTGTGATTGGACTAGATACAGGACTGTGATTAAACTAAGGCCTGCATTTGCTGTCTTGCATGAGCCTGCGGATATTAATATGTGCATACTATTTTTACATATAGAAGCTTTCAGTCGGCTGTCTTAATTCACTTGTTTATTTCTTGTCATTTACATTTTCTTCCGTCCACTACAGCATACACCATTGGACAATGGGTCAGCTCTCTTCAGCCATTGGCTAACTTCACTAAGAGTAACAGCATTCTTTTCTTTGACAAGGAGCACATCCACACACAAAGGAGTTTCTTTGAGTGCCAAGTACAGCCACAGCAATGTGTTTCAGATCAAAGAGATATCATTTCACCATACACCATTCTGCAAAAAGGCCTAAAAGGAAGATCTTAATAAATCATCCAGTCTGATCTACTCTAATTACACTTCCAGGAGGAGATTTCAGCACCAACAGTTGTAGTAATGAGGACTGAACATAAATCCCAAAAGGGCTTTCCCAAAGAGAGACAACATAGCCATCCCTGTTAATTAACATTAAAGCTTCCTTTCAAGTTCTGGAGCCAGGCGGATATCGCACTGTAAATTTGCGTTCTGCATAAAGTGGAAAAAGTCTGTTCCATGATGAACTAAACCCAATTCAAAGCCAGTTAAGGGTTTTTATTAGGGTGCCACAATTTAAGCATTTACATGACCTCCCACTACGATGGATCTGTGTTAACATTAAAGGCCCAGATTTAGAAATGTTGTGCCTCTGGTTTGCATTACAGTTGTAATGCAAACCTGACAAAAAAAATCCCACTTGATATGCATAAAGCAACCTAAAGCAACGCAAATGATTTTTCGCGTGGCTTTGTTAATTTTTTTTTTTTTTTAAAACAACGCAACGCAGCACATTGCACTGCTTTGCATCAGATAGGAGTTCTATGGCTGGTGGATCAGTGTTCATCTGCATTCAGTGATGGATTCGGACACAAACCCATAGACTTGTAGACACTGATTTGCACCAAAATGGTGCGCCTGCCTCGTTATTTCCTTACTGCGGGTGTGCTGCACTCTGCAGAACGCATTATGAAGAGGAAATAATCTAAAATTCGAGTTTTTTTTATGCAGGAAGACATCCCTTCTTGCACAAAAGCGATATGAACCACAATGCAGACACCTGCACTATGGCGCAAGGGTGCTTGCGTTGGTCAACCACAAGTGCGCCAGCACATGGAGAGAGTATAAAAGTGCCATTTCTGTGAGATAAGTCACAGTTCTGCTATCTCCTGCTGAGGCAATGTAGAAACTTAACTTGCTGCGCTCTTTGAAAACATGTCCCTTAATTCATACAGATCCATGAAATAAAGGGCTAGCGCGGTCGACAGCGTAGCTGAGAAATTTGTGCAAGGAGTGTGACAAAGATGGGCAAATATATTTTCATTGTCACTGGGGCGCCAAAGACTTTCAGGCGACTCGTACTCTCCGAAGACCTATGTACAAATGTAAAAGTGGGCGTAGTCGGTCAGATGCAATTAACAAACAACAGAGCGCGTTGCCAGGAGAGACACCTGTTGCTTTCCGTGCCCTGCCTGCTCTTGTGTACTTAGAGCTTCTTGTCATTTCCATCAAATACTGGTAGCATACATCTTCCACTTGCCTGTTCTAAAATGCTGGCATGTATGTGATGGGAAACTATTAACCCAAAAAGCACACTTCTGCAGAGGAGCTAAAAACTGTAAAGGAGATATCCCATATTTTTCAAGTTGCTAGGGGAAGCGATGTAAGGGGAACCACCGGGCTTCCGGGTGCGGCTACAGTTTGAGAAAAACACAGGACACATGTTGACATGAGCAGAGCAACTGAAACAGAACTGCAGGTACAACCCCCATTTTTTCTTTGTCTGCTACAGTAAACGGGAACCATCTCTAAGACTCGTTTGAGAAAAGTAGTAAACAGACTGTCTCCGACTCTTCCGAAAGGCGGGGCAGAAACCCTCCCCTTGCTCCCAAGTTACCGAGGAGTAGAAAATGGTGTCTATCACCTTCACACGGTTTAGGCTGGCCTCCAGTCGCAGCTGATGCACCAGCTTTTTCATGGTCGTAACGTTTGAAGCCCCCGACATGTCTGCGCGGCGGAAAGGGAATCTTCTGCGGCTAACGGCAGTGAAACAGTAGCAAACTTTTCCTTCAAGTTTCCGGTCCCCTCTTATCAAAAGCCCCAGTGCGCAGGCGTGAGAAACACGCCCAGTCTACTGACGCCTGAACTTGTAGACACGGAAGAAGGACTAGAACCAGTGTGCTTTTGTATCCTTTGATGCGGAAGCGGTATAATAAACAAGGGGGAAAGGCGTCCAAAGCACGGTGCGGATCCCGATAGCAAAACAAGGAGATCAGGTGAGGGAGCAACGCCGGGACACCACCGCCTTTCTCCGAGGCAGAGAAGAACTGCCTCGGAGAAACGCAGCCTCAGTTTCGGATTCGGGGGCGTGTTTCTTTTTCTCTCCTCTTGCCATTGGCTGGAGGAGAGAAAAACACGCCCTGCGAAAAGCAGCGAAAAAACACGCCCTCCGATCCGAAAAGGACGGGGCTTCAACCGAGTGACTGGACCTCTTCTCCAGTGGCTGGCCAGCATTTAAGAGGCCAGCCAATGGAGAACAGGAGAGAAGAGGGGCGGGTGCAAGCCCCTCTTCTCAAAGTCACTCAAAGTCATTAAATCTCGGAGCGAGACTGCGCAAGCGCAGCCTTCGCAGCCGAGACCTAAAAAGGAGATTCAGTCAGGAGCCTGAAGTTCTATCCTAACCTTGAGATCAGAGGTGGCTCTGACTACTATGACATACAGGTAAGATGGTTACTCTCCCTGCTAAGCACAGTCCCCGATGTTTGGTATTTTTATCCATTTTCATATTGCACAGTTTTTGACCTGCCCCCGCATATGTATGGTTAGACAGGTGGCTGGCTCCAGATACCCTCATCATCTGCTCTGAGCCCAGTGTGCTTGTGCTAATAGGCTTGTAGCCCTGCCACACTCTGAAAGACCAGAGGCCATCATACCTCCCCGGTGTCCCCAAGTATGTCCGCTTTCCTTTCAAGTAACCACGACGCAGATTCTACTGTGTGTGATCTTCACAGTTTAGATATTTGAGACCTTAAAAATCATAGTAACACAGAGAAACCCCTTGTAGTCGGTAGAATGCAACCTTCCATTTTGCCACAGTTTTTGTTTAATGTCCATGAACATTAGCAGTTTTCACACCCCATGTTTTCATGTCTGTTCTGTATTGCATTGGTTTTGTGCCTTTCTGGTTGAATTACTTGAGTATAGCAATTGCGACCACAAAGACATCTTCAAAACCCTGTCGGCCATTAAATAGACAATAGACACAAAGTATATATGGTTGTAATGTGAAGCGCTCCGATACCCCACAGGGTCAAGTTTGCACTATATACAACAATAAAAATAAATAAAGATTATGACAGACGTATGTTTGACAGCACATGTTGCGGTGTAGCACCATTGGCAAACAGTATTATCAGGAAGGAGTAAGCAAAGGAGTGCACCTCACACCTATATTTTGGCTTGCACACAAAGGCCACCGTGGCACTGCTGTAACCAAAATACTGTTTGTCAGATTCTTCTGGCTCCCTGTTCTTGTCGAGCTATGTGAGACAATGCTAAATACCGGCCAGATATGACAGAGCTTAGGAAAAGGCACTTTGCCACAACCAGACCAGATGTCCCATTTATCCTCCAACATCTGGAGTGAGGTGACCATCAATTTGTTGGGATCTCATCAGTATAGAACAGTTGCTTGTCGTCATAGAATAGCGTTCTGATTTTCCTGAAATCATGACAATTGCCAACACATCAGCAGAAGATGTAATATCTCCTATCAACAAGATATTTTCTAACTTTGAAATAACAGACATTTCACAATCGGCCAATGGTGCCCCTTTCTGTTTCAAAGACTTCAGAAACTTTGCTGATCACCATGGTTTTAAATAGCGTAATATTATTCATTTATGGTCACAAATTAATGACATCATGGAGCTTTTGATGAGAACTATAAAAAGAAGCTCTTCAGATTGACAAGACCACAAACTTGTCTGTTTCTGAGGACCTGTGTTAGACTCTCCATGAGTATTGAAACATGCCTACACCACTGCAGGTGCATCTCTGGCTGAAATCACGTTTGGCAGGAAACTCCAAAGATACCAAACATTTCAGGTGAAGAAAGCTATCCACTACATGAAAGTGTGTCGCATTCAAAAAGCAGAAGGAGAAACAATATCCAATGAAGAGAAGGGTTCGGCCATCCATGCTACTTGCAAAATCTATAGCCACCCCTTAAGGATGAGCCCAGTCTTGACCCATAACCCTCCCTAATTTCAGATATCAAAGGTTACGGGATGAATGCATGAACAGAGAAAAGCTATAATCTCCAATTCCTCATATTTTGAACGCTAAAAGGCGACCCCAAGGATATGTCATGAACGAGGCATCGGATAATGATATGGATCTTCAGTTAGAATATTTACTACCATGGTGGTGTGGAAGATTCTATTTAGAGATCTACTAGCTCTCCCTCCATTACAGCTCAAGACACCACTGACCCTGCTGTTTTATCTCCTTATCTTTCTCCTTTCCCTCCCATTTTAAATAGTTGTTGCAGAAACATTTGAGCCTCCAGAGAAACTCCTCAAAGTCATGGATATGCCTCATGTTAATATTTAAGTTGTGAGTGGATGTGATGCCTTATTATACCCTCGAGATGCCTGCTTGCGCATCTCAGCAGATGCACAGGTAGGAAGAGAAAAGAAGGCCAATGGAAGGTGAACGCAAAAGAAGAAATAACCATTCCCTCCCAACACTACACATTAAAATTAAGCCAGATTTATATCTCTTCTGTTATGTATGGTTCTCATAGAGAGCCCATAACGTTTATTTCAGTTTTTGAATTTCATACCCCCTCCTAAGACATAGCAACTGTTGATAACAAAACTGGTTACCCACTGTTGTGATGTCATCAACGCTTACCAGGTCAGGTGAGAGAGCTCTCCGAGAGCCTGTTGGTGCAGCCACTGCTTGTCTAGTTTGACTGAAAGCACAAAGCACAGCTCTATGAGAAGGCAGGGAAGGTGGTGGGGTTTGGTCAAGGATGGCAGATAAGCCATTTTTGTAAGCCTTTGGGATAGGTATACATAACAGAGGCCATATTATGGTTGGCTCCCCATTACCCCTCTGCGTAGCAGTTGAAAGTAGGGGCAGATAATCTTGGGGCTCCCCCATTACTCCTCTGCGTAGCAGTTGAAAGTAGGGGCAGATGATCTTGGGGGCCATATATAGCATAAATGTATAAATGGGTAAAAAGTGGATTACAGATTGGTGAAAAACATCCATGTAATTCACTGTTACCCATCAATAATTATACATGTTTTTATCTGATGATTATCAGAAGAGCTGCTGCTACTAAGATGATAAGGAGACTCTCGTTGCCTTTACTCAAACACCAACACCACAGCTCCCCAGGGTGAAAGGGCGGTGCCACGGAGCACCCCGCCCCGCCCCTGCCAGGGTGGGCGGATCATAACATCTGGGGCAAAGGGCCCTCCTGCCGCGGTCTCATTTTCAGCCAGCCCCGGGCTTGAGACAGCAGGGACCTGTGCTTGAGCCCACGAGAAACGCTCCAAACCCAAAACTACAACTCCCAGAGTGCACCTGTCCGTTTACAAAGCGGCCAACCGCCTCTGCCGCGGGACAAACCACGGCAGCATCGGGTGAGACTCGGTCAAAGTGAGTGACACTGCGGGGGGGCTGCAGCTGCCCCCGGTGGAATCTACCCCTCCCCAGCCCTCCAACATCCCCAGCCCACGGAGGCCCCCGGGGCCGGAGGCACCGGCGCCCCCTCCCTCGCCCCCGCTCAAGCACTCACCAGGCCCCCGAGGGCCCCGCCCGCAGCATGCTGCCCCTGTGCGGCCGGTACAAGGGCGCCGCCGGCTGTCAAAGCTGCACTTCCGGGATCGCGAGCGGGTCCGGCTGGAAACAGGGACCGGGGGGTGGGTTCCGGGGCCATAGACAGAGAGGACGGACAGCTGAGAGCAAACACAGAAGAAGGACTAGAGTACGTCAGACCCGGCGCACGGGTCCAACGGCAAACACCCGCCTCGGGAAGCTTCCGGATGCAGAGGGCATAGACAGAGAGGAAGGACTGACGGACCAGTATCAGACATCAGGGCAGCGGTGCGTCGGGCGCGCGGGTCCGGCTGGAAACAAGGTTTCTGCTGGTGAGTTCCGGGAAACATCAGGGCATATCTATTTTTTTTTTTAAAGAGCTTTATTAAAAGTATTTATAAGCATAGGTACAGTATGTAACAATGGGTGTAAAACAAGAAGCATTAGATAAGCAAACTGATTATACAATTTGGCGGAATAACATATAATAAATCTATTTAAATCTAAAGCTAAGCCAAAAAGGATAAGCAATAATAAAAATTGTACCTAAAGACAAGGAGATCAGGTGAGGGAGCAACGCCGGGACACCACCGCCTTTCTCCGAGGCAGAGAAGAACTGCCTCGGAGAAACGCAGCCTCAGTTTCGGATTCGGGGGCGTGTTTCTTTTTCTCTCCTCTTGCCATTGGCTGGAGGAGAGAAAAACACGCCCTGCGAAAAGCAGCGAAAAAACACGCCCCCCGATCCGAAAAGGACGGGGCTTCAACGGAGTGACTGGACCTCTTCTCCAGTGGCTGGCCTGCATTTAAGAGGCCAGCCAATGGAGAACAGGAGAGAAGAGGGGCGGGAGCAAGCCCCTCTTCTCAAAGTCACTCAAAGTCATTAAATCTCGCGAGCGAGACTGCGCAAGCGCAGCCTTCGCTAGCCGAGACCTAATAATAACTACAAATGGCAAGAAGTTCAAAAGGGACAACAGGGAAGACGTAAAAAAACATAAAAGTATTACCTCAATCACAGCGGAAAGATAGCCATCAAGCTGAAGCAATCAGTACTTGGTACATGCTCCATCTGAAAAATAGAGGAAGTGAAGCCAGCACACTCTGGCCAATTAGAAGCCAGCAAAAAAGAGTGAGATTGAAGCCAATGAATTTTAAGCAATGGGCAGGCTGCAAGCCCCTTGTATAAAATATATCTTGCATGCTATTGCACATGCAGTGCATGCACTGTCATAGGTAAGACGTAATGGATGCTTGAGTCTACTGTCACCACAAACTGAGCACTGCTTTGGATTGTCCACCACCCTATACATCCTGTGCCTTGTCTCACTCTTGCAGATTCATTGACACACATTTTCCTTCTTTGTCACAGTTTTCCTCTTCTTCGTTCTTCTCCCCTTACAGCCTTTCGCTCTCCTACTTGGCTCAAAGCCTGGTGATGAAAAATAAATCCTGGCCTTGAAAAACAGGTGTGCTCCTCCGCACGGCCTGCAAAATAAGCCATGGACCTATGGAAGGATGCCAGCAGAGGCTTATATCACGAAGAATTATTTTTCGTAAATGGACACTTAACTAATTAGGGAAAGTAGTCACTTACCACTGAAAACTGTGACTTTTGCCACAATTTTAGCCCCATATCATTATTTAAGGCAAAACAATGATACTGAATAAAATGTAATTTCCAGAGAGGTAAACTTACAGAGGGAAATTCTGCAAACATTTGGTGTCTTTTCTCTCCTTGCAGGATATTTGCTTTAATCTTAAAACTGATAAGAGACCCCGTCATTGATTTGTTGACCCGGGCTATGTAAAGACGTCTGACATGCCTGGGATGCATGAACATATATGTGAAAGACACAGATTTAAGCAACACTCTCCTAGGATTAATGATAAAACTTGACAGGCCCAGCAAGATGTTATTTGTGCTAAAGCTTATGTGTTTTAGATGCATAAATATCTACAAGAAACCAAGAACATACATTTTGGCAGCAGATAGCAAATGTCAGCCCAAACCTCTTTAGGCGTTTGTCTGCTGACTCTAAAAGCATGGGCCTGATTTACTTATTTGATATTTTTAGCTTCTCATGTCTGCCCAATCATAGTAACAAGTGTTGCCTGTACTAGTGATGGTGAAAAAGTTTAATGTCTGCTGGAGCTCTTCTGTGAATAATTATTTCCCAAAGTCTCTTCCCAGCCACCCCTAGAGGCTACATCTCAAGTAGGGAATGGTAGTTCTTACAAAACTTTTCCTCCACACTGGTTTACCTTAAAAAAGAATTTAAGAATTTGTATTAAAATATGACATTTTAAATACAGTTTATTCCTGTTAAAGACAAGAGTTTGCATGCGCTACTAAGCTGTCCATGTAACACATACCCTCCCCTTTCACTACACCATCTCTGTTTTTTAATTTATTTGTTATTATTTTAATACATAACAATTCAGGAGTATGCATACACCACAATTTATATCAACAAAATCATCTTCATACCATATAATGCACTGTCTTTCCCTCCTTGTTAAGAAGATTCTTAGCAGTTGACTGTCATCTGTATCCATACGGATCAGGTATCATCACACCATCTCTTGAGCTTACAATATCTGCTCTCCCAACCAGTGACTAAGACTTTATATAATGGCAGCTGTAATCAGTTGTATAAGCAGGGAAAGCTGCAACATCCTGAGTTTTGGAGCTCGGATTGGAAGAATATATGCTGAATTGATGCAGACTTTAGCCCCACTTTGCACCTGTTGAACTTTGAAAGGCTAGGGCATGGTGGTGAGGCAAGGCTGTGCGTAGATCTCAGGAAACTTAACAAGTGTGTTGTTATTGATCACTATCCCTTGCCTGATATAACAGATATGTTGTTCTCATTCGGCGGTGCCAAGCATTTGTCCTCTCTTGATTTGCCATCTGCCTTTTACCAGATTAAGTTTCATCCACAACCTCAAGAATTAATATTGTTTGTCACGCCGTTTGGTACGTACAAGTTCATAAAAATGCTATTTGTTCTGATTTCAGCCTCATCAGTTTTTTTGGAGTGCCGAAACGATGAAAAAACAGTTGAAATCAGTATTGCGCTGTGGATCTCAGCAGTCTATATAATGAAGATCCAAGTGTGCACACATGGCTCTGCCCTCCTTTTTGCAGGCCGAAAACATCACACTCACACTGTGGCACCATATTTGACAATTGATAATGGTTCATCTATTTCCGTGGTCATCCATCCACTCATTCTCCGTGACTCCCCTAAGTCTTAGAACTCCACCCTACTTAATCGTACTTAGCATCCTTCATCTTGTATTGCACTGGAACTTCTTCTCCACCAATGCTTTGATAATTTCAAGACAAGAGGAAGGAAGTCGAAGTGCGAAAAAGAAATGATGCTATGGCTAAAAAACATCATTTTTAGGTCGAGGGACCATCCGGTCTGCCGAAGGCAGAACCGGAAGTCTGGAGATCTTATGTTTCTGAGAGTGGCTCTTTAGCCCGCCTCTCTTTTTGGCTCTCCTCCATTGGCTGGCTTCCTAAACGGAGGCCAGCCATTGGAGGAGAGAGCCGTCCCTCTAAATAGGCTCCGTCTTTTTCAGATTCGGGGGCGTGTTCCGTGTTGTTCTTTCCACTTTTTAGCCACGCCCTTTTTAGAACAGCAGGAACACGCCCTCGAAGCCGAAAAAGTTTGGAAGAGCATCCCGAGGAGTTCTGCGGAAGTATAGCGGAAGGGACAATCAAAAGGTTCCGGCGTCAGAGTAAAGGGTTCCGGTCGCAGTTCACCACCAGCGAGAGTCTTCTTGTAGAATCAGCCCAGAGAGCACGGGTAAAGTTTGTCAAAATATTCTTTCACCCTTCTGGAATGTCTGACAAACTCGACTGATTGATTGAATTGTATGTAATCTGTCATATATTTCTTTCACGAGCGTTACCTGCTACATTAGATTTTTTTTAGTCCTTCCTCTCTTTCAAGTGATTGGGGTGTGATTTGTTTTCCGTGCGGACCGCTATAGTGGTGCTGGCATTCCTGACAGGAGTGTACACATCACTTCGTTTTTTTAGCATGAGCACGCAGCTAGCTATCTCACTGGACATAAACAGGATCAATATATTGTAGCTATTGGAGATCGTGAACATTTCTTGGGCTAGTCTCTCATGTTTGTATGGGCAACGGAGCATTGTGTATCTTCCTGTTAAGACTTGAGCAACACTCCCTCCAAACACTCCCTCCATGTACTGCTCTGCTCCAATGGGCGGTGCCTGATAACTCCGCGCGCACCAGACATAGTGAAAAGTGTCTGCGAGTCCCCATGCGATGCGACGGCCTTTGGCTGAGGCAGAGGGCGGAGCATGATTCGAGAAGAATCATAGAGTTAAGAGTAGGCGGCATCGAGATAGATTGTCTCCACAGGAGGAGCTGCAGGGGAATAGTGAGTAAGACGGCGGTAAGAGACCAGGGCCCTGAGTGATAGCCTGAGGGGGGCCTGTAGGTGAGTCACATTGAGTACGAGAGGGGGGCGGGAAAGAACATTGCATATGTCTCTTGGGTGTTAGAATCCTAGTTAACGCCGAGAGCTGGAAACCGTACATAATAATAAAGTAGACGTGCTGTTTGTTTGGGTTCATGTTTTCAGGGTGGCGCGGGTAGGTGGGGGGATCAGTCTGTCTGGTTCCGTTGTATGTTTGTGTATAGTTGTTAAGGGTGGTCGTATCTATATTTCATAGGGTGCTGTCAGAAGTAGTTTATATGTTCATTGTTTTGTTGATAGAGGGGATCATCTCCTATTACCATTGTATACTACTGGGTGAGATTGAGCCTAGAGGTCTAGATTATCTGTAAACTAATATGCAGGTCGGAGATGGATTCTCTGTCGTTGGGGTGCTAGTAATGTGGAGTGAGTCTTGTATCTTTTCCTTGCGGGTTTCTTGTGTGTGGTTCTGTATTCTTCTCGAATGCTGTTCGCCTGGGAAGCTTGTTTCCCAGCAACCCATTGTGTCATACAATAATGATAAAAAAATAATGAGCAATACCAATAGCTCTACCTATAATATTGCAGAGACCATTGCATTGTAAATGCTTGTTGATAATTGGGCCACAGGAAAAGGAGAAAGAGAGAAAGTGTATGTGGATGGAGGTGATGTCACAATGAGGCAAAAATTACCAACCACAGCAAGTAAGGTGACAGAGTTGATAAGAACAAGCATTGGCAAGACCAACAGATCTGGCATCAATCTGTTATCACATACAAGTATAGCTAGTTCTAAATGCTGTTTGACTCCTTTGGATGCCCAATTGTGGCGTAGCACATTAAAGCCAGACCTATTGGCTTTAACAACACTGGCAAAAAGTAGCAAAAAGGATTACTTCCTCCACATAATGCCCATGGAAGATAAAGAACTGAATGAGACGAACAGCATGATGATTCGGCTTGTTTTTTACTTGTAAAATAGACCTTCCAGTATTTCAGTGATTGCACTTCCGACATGTGGAAAGATACACCATACAGCCAATGGCATGTGATGAGAGGGTGACAATCCTGATGAAGGAACCGAAGCCAACTCTGTGTATATTTTAAAGAATTTGTAATAATAAGTTGTGCCTGACCACTGAACTCTCAAAAAGACGTTAAAATACAGAGTATAGTGTGGGGGTATCAGAACCAGGCACTCAAGAGTCCTTAGAATATACCCAGTGCAGTAAATTAGGGTATCCGTCCAGCAAGCTGTTATTGGATCCAGGGCCGGACTGGGAACCGAAACCGGCCCTGGCAAAGTGCTCAGTGGCCCCGCTCACCCGGGGGTTGGGGGTGCCGCCGAGCTCTCTGCCATGGCCGGTTTTCGCCCGATTTTGTTACAGGGCCGATTTTGCAGCTATGCTGCAAAAACGGCCCTGAACAAAAACGGCCCCCAGGGGCCCAAAACCGGCCCTTACCCGTGCGGCGCACCGGGGGATTGCCCGGTGCCTGCTACGGCCAGTCCGGCCCTGATAGGATCGGATCCAGGATCTGCGTTGGCCGCACTGAAATATCCTGATTTGTCCTGGCAGTGGCGTAACAAAACTTAAGCGGCCCCCCCTGCAAGGTACATGGAGGGGGCCCATTCTGGATTTAATCAGGAGCTCTCAGGGCAGAGTACTGTTCTGAGGGGGCCCCCTGCAGCTCGGGCGCCCCCCCGCACTGCGGGGGGCCTGTGTTACGCCACTGTGACCTGGTGTATTTTGCGACACTGGTACACGTTGAGCTTGCTTGCACATTGTTTGTTTTCTGTTCTGGGCAGCAACCTGCAAAGGGTGAGGGGAGCCTTCAGTGCAGACATCTTCAGGGAACGAGAGGGGCTTCTTTTTTTCACTTCCAACAGAGCCCAAACCAAAGGACTGATTTCAAGGAGCATCACCCCTCATTTTGTTGAAGTCTTGTCCTGACTCGTAGCTATCTGGAGCCTAACATTTACATGCCAATGCAATAGAGGGAAAGAAAGTCACTCAGCTTGTAATCACTTCACAGGTACTTAAGAGAAACTACATTTTAGGCAGGTTTTTGACATTTTTGAACCCCTGTACGTATGAGATATATACGTGCTGTAAAAATTTCAGTTGCATCTGGCTGTACGAGTACTATCATAAATAACAATAAAAGAGCACTTACTAATTTTCTTTTATTTAATTCTTTTATAGCACTATTCATTCCTACATAGGGTATCAGAGTGGACTATGTTTCTCTCACACACACAACTTATGAAGAGCCAATAAAACATACAAGGGTTAAAATCAATCTACAGGAAGTTTTACATAAGACAATCACGGTTCCAAAATAGGAGTTGCATATCATTCGTACCAGTGGACATTATATGCTATGTGTGCATTGTCAGGTGATACACAAAGTTAGGCTCAGAAACGTGACAAAGTCATTAGAGTTGTCTGTACTAACAAGAGTTTATTAATCCTCAAAGGTGCCCTTTATTGCAGCCTTAGACTAATGGCAGATTGAGAAAAAAATAAGGTTTGAACACATGCCTTATAGCTTGCATGCAATTTCTTGATTCTTTTTTATAGCTCACTGTGCTATATTAGAAGGTTTGCAAGTAACGAAAGGATCTCAGTCAAAAGCCAGAATCCACTTATATATCTCTTAAAACTACAAATCTCTGGTCTGCTTGTTACATGATGTGCTTTACAGTAGACACATTACTCTCAACACTACCTTATGAGTCAAAATTGTGACTAAAGAAAACAAAGCTCTCTCCAAGAAGTGCATTAACCACCAGAGTTATCTTACCATTATTATTGTCTCCTGAAAATTGTTGGGCACACAAAGATCTCCGCAGTAGACGCCTTAACTCTATCAGATACTTAAAAATACAGACTCTTTGTGACCAATTAAGGCAATTAAAACAGATTTACTTTCACATTTGTCCCTGCTGCCAATGTATTTACAAAGCAAACACAAGGAGATGATGGACGTAGTGCGGAAACTTTTCAAACACTCAGCCCCAGTCACAGATCTGGGTTGAATCCATCATTCTTTAGCTCACTTTGCCACCCCAGTTCAAACACAGCTATATGCAAATCAGTCTTGACCATGGCATAAAAAAACTATGGATTTAGGCCCCGATCTCTGTGCTGGGGTGAATGTATGACATTGTGCTGCATTCTGTCCATCAACTGTTCTTTTTGCATTGTCACCCTGAGTGGGACGGGTATGCCCAGACGTGGGTCCCGTGATCTCCATGCCACTGGATTCAAGCTATCCTGGCTGATGAGGGGTGAAACCCCAAAACCGGTCCTAAGGTGCTTGTTTCCCGTCCAGGAAAGACCTGGCTTGGCAGCTCCGGCTGGACTGTTCCCATGAGGTGCAGGGTCAAGACTCATTTGCATATGGCTGGGTTCAAACTGGAACGGCATGGTGAGCAAAAAAATGATGGATTTAGGCCCAGATCTCTGTACTGGGGTGAATGTATGACATTGTTCTGCATTCTGTCCATCAACTGTTCTTTTTGCATTGCCAATGTATTTACAGCAGAGTTAGAAACAAAAAATGATACCTTTACTGCTGACATGACTCCGCCTCCGTGGCTCCACCTCCATCTGCTGCCTCACCTTGATCAGCAATTTAGGGATAGCATTTTTCCGTTCCCTTCACCGAACATACATATATATGTTCCACAATTATGTTAATAAAGGGTCCTTGCCCACTGTCATGCAATGCTGTCAGGATTAGTGTGTGTTGACAATTCCATATTTCAAGAGACTCGCCAGCAGGATGCTCTCTCCACTCTCCACATCTTGATTGCCTCGACCGATTCCTGGCTCACTGCTTCCGCCGGTCCACTCCTTTGGTCGCCTGCCCGTCCATTGCCTCTGGATGGCCCCCCATGGGATGCTCTCTCCCCCAGTCATGAATGGCCACTAATGAAGCTCACGTATCTCTCTCCCTCCCTGTTGGTTCCCCCACATTGCCAAGTAACCCAACGCAGTGTTTTGAATTTGGCGCTGGACTTAGTGACTATGTGACCCCATCTAGGTTATGGTTCCTCCCACTCTAACTTTTTGGGCCCCCATGAGACACTTTTCTTCCACTGCCGGTCTGCCAGATCTGATCTACTTCCCAGACCCCTGTTTCTACTCCTCTACCCCATTCCCTCTATCCTCTATTGGGGACTTGTTCTTCTATATTTGACTATGCTACTGTCGCTAATGTAACTATGCAAAACTGCTATTCTTGTTATTCCTGGCCGCTGGGTCCTGAGCAACATGGCTGATGCCCGGCAGGGCCGGACTCGTAACCGAAACCGGCCCTGGCAAACTGCTCGGCCGGCCCCCCTGGAGGGTAGGGGTGTGTGAGGCCGAGCTGTTTCTAGGGCCGGTTTCGGCCGATTTTGTTACGGGGGGCTGATATTGCCAAACCCCGGTAACAAAACAACCCCCCAGGGGCCCAAAACCGGCCACCGCCCTGGCGGCCCACCGGGGAAACGCCCGGTGCCCACTATGGCCAGTCCGGCCTTGATGCCCAGTGGAGCTGCTAGTCAGCTATAGAGAAGATTGGCCCTGGTTCACTCCATCGGCCGTCACCTACCCAGTCGGACATTAGGCACAGTTCTCCTCATCTCCCCGCTGTGGATCCATCCTCCCCCTCCCTCCTAGGTATTACCGTAACATTGTTTTTTGTTCATGTGCTTTATTATGCTCTTGTAACGGATGTAACTTGTAACTTAATGATCCTCATGTAAAGCACTCTCATAGCCAGCGCTATATAAAACTCGTCAAATAATTTTTTTAAAAAAAGGTAAGGACAGCAGAGGGCACTGTAGAGCAGCTATGAGCTGCTAATCTGGACCCTTCGCTGGTAGGTGGTTTGCAACCACAAGTTGTGATGCAGATGTTTTTTTAATATATATTCCTGCTCTGTTTCTGAGTATAGGTGAACAGAAAACTGAAGAAAAGAACACAAAACAAGGAAAGAAAATTAATTTACCAATGTTTTTAAAAAAGTGAGACAAGCGACTGGAGAAAACACCGGTCACAGGTGAGAAAGAAACCGAACCATTGCTGAAAAGACACTGAGCCAAGGAGATGAAAGAAAATGACTCAAGGGAAGGAAAGACACTGAGCCAAGGGTCAGAAAACCCTCTAGCCTTGGGAATAAGTAAATCAAACTTAGGAAAGAAAAACACTGAGCCAAAGGGTATAAATGAACTGAGACTCATCGAAGAGGAAGAAAGAAGAAACAAAGAAAGAAAGCACCAAAAAAAGAAAGAAAGAAAAGGTGCTAAAAGGGGAAAGAAACAGTGGCATGGTAGAGAACGAAAATCAACAAAGAAAATATCAGATAAGAGAACAAGCTGTGGGAGAAAATAAAATGAACTGTGCTGGAGAAGTCTAGGGGTAGTCAAGCTACCAGGGTGTTGAGTTTTAGGGTAGTACAAAGTGAAAGTTAAGCTATTTGGGAGAAAGCAAACCAGCTAGAAATGACACTAGGCAAAACCAGAGAATGAGAAAAAGCCCATTCTTGCAGAGGGGAGACGACAAGCCCCAGCCTGCCTACTGGCCATCACGGCCTCAGCACTCCTGCTCTTGCGCCCGGAGGCGCGTACTTCTGTTGGCTGGGCCCCCGCTGTGCGGGAGCCTGTTCTTGCGGAGGGGAGACCAGGACCACAAGCCCCAGCCTGCCTAGGGGCCGTTGCGGCCTCAACATGCCTACTCCTTGTGCCCGGAGGCGCGTACTTCTGTCGGCTGGGTCCCCGCTGCACAGGAGCCCACTCTAGCAGAGGGGAGACCAGGTCCACAAGCCCTAGCCTGCCTTGTAGCCGTCCCGGCCTCAGCACACCCGCTCCTTGCGAATACTTCTGTCGGCTGTGCCCCCGCTGTGCGGGACGCACCTGGGCGCGTGCCCGGGCAAAGACTGGGCCAAAAGCGGGGCCCGTCTGCACAGTCAGCGGCCTACTGAGGCTGGGCTGGGTCTACTCTCCCTCCAGCGAAACAGCAGTGCTGGCTTTGAGGTCCCAGGTGAGTGTTTACCCGTAAAAACTGAATTGGTAATAGTTTGGCTAAGTAAGCCACCATGGGGAGACGTACTGGCCCACCACCGGCGCGACCCTCTGTTACTCTTGACAGCATGTTGGAGAGGGTTGTTATCATTGTATCCAATGAGATCGCGTTAACAGAGCGTAGACTGTCTTTGGCAAGTGAGGTGATACAGATAAGCTCTGCATCTGGGGGGGTACACGCTGACGCCGCACCTACTATTGCACCATGTGACCTCTTACATCTGGAGGTCGGTTCTAATAATGTGTCGATTCCTAGTGAGAGTTCCCCCGGTGCTCCAAGGCATGTCCCACCCAAGACACAGCCAATTAAGGGTGCTCCAATTACCGCACCAGCCTTGGCCACCAAACGCAAAAGGGTGGCAGGGAAGCCTTAGTACTAAAAGGAAACAGCCCCACACACCAGTACATCCCACAATGGTCTGTCCTCGTGGATACAATAATCATCTAGCGGCAGGACTTCAGGAACATCGCAGAGTGGAAAGAGAAGCCGCTCTACTTGTACTCAGACTGAAGCCATGCCCGTCGTATTAGATCTTGGGGAAGGTTTTACCAACACTGTATGCTCTCGGATAAGTGACCTGACACGACACGAAACTCACACCTTTATGGAAGCGTTTGGACTATTTGGACACTGTAATGAATAGACTCAGTCATAGGGGAGAGACAGTCCATTTTAATGTCGACACTGTGGGGATATCATCTATTCCTTTGTCTAATGTTTTACTTAAAGACAGCCCGTCTTATACCGCCAAGCGTCCACCTGTTGAACTCTTAGTTGTATCCTCCTGTAAAACATGCACCCAATTAAGGGGGTGCCTTCTTCCCAAGGTTCATATAGCGCCAAAACCTCTTCCTCCAAATGATAGTCTGCTAACCTCGGCTGGGGTCGATTCACCAGTTTCACCTGTTCTTACTCTTGAACCCACTCTTAGATCTAATGGTGACCGCCCGAGTTTGGGACCATTTAGTAGTATTACATCTGAACTAACAAATAGGACTTATCTTAGGCCTAATACGGATGTGTTGGGACTGCCACCAGCAACCTGCCCCTATGTTTTGTTGCTAGCAGGGGTACCTACCATCAAAAAGAAGCAGAGGGAGACCTGGGATCAACTACGCAACAAATGTGTGGATTGGTCTTCAAGAACAAGAGGTTTAGGGCCAGAAGTAGGTAATCCACAAATACCCAATTCTTAATACCGAATTTTACCGATTCGGTATTGAGAAATCGGTATTTCTTATGTAGGTAATGAATCGGTAAAAAATACCGATTCCTTAATATTCCTTATTACCGAATCGGTAATAAGGAATACCTACCCATTCATTCCTATGGGCTTGGAGGCCCATAGGAATGAATCTAAAGCCATTCTGTATTAGCGATTCGGTATTACCGAATCGGTAATACCGGAAGGTATTTCAAGGGTGCCAGGGTGTCCAAAGGACACCCTGTTGCACCCCTGAAATGTGCTTGAGTGCACATGGGGCGCACATACATGCCCTAAGGGCATGGATGTGTGCCACATGGCACTTAAAAAATAAATTCAAAAGTGAATTTTTAAAGGAATTCGTTAATTACCACCAACTTGAAGTTGGTGGTAATTAACGAATTCTTAAAGCACATAAGCACTCTTTTATGTGCTTTCTACATTGCATTTACTGAATCGGTAAATATAGATTCGGTAAATACCGATTCGGTATTTACCGAATCATCACCTACATTAGGAATGGCTAAATACCGGTAACCCTGAAATGTACTGAATTGCGGGGTTACCGACCGGTATTTAGCCACCTACATCTGGCCTTTAACGTTTTAAATGTGAAAGAGATAATCATTGTACGAAGGGTTGGGTGGGTAGATGACTCACCTAAGAACATAGAAGGGGATTGCATTGTTATCAATTTTCAAAAACCGTCAATGGTTAGGACATTTCTGAAAACCAGGAGTTCCCCACCTGCAATCCATCTAAAATGTGGTCTCTACCATTGGACTACCTCTACAAATGTACCCCTGATGTCCTTTTAATGACCCTGCCCTCCTAGCCATTCAGAATACATTCACAGCACTGTCTTACCTAGATACTCAGGATTGACTACCGCTGCTCCCTTAGACCGGTGGGGTCGATCAAACACCTATGTGTCCATCACATAGAATCAAGATACATGATCAAGTTGCTATAACCGCCCCTAAGGCTCAAGATAATAAAGCTCTGAACTTACTCAATTGGAACGTCACTGGCCTGCAATCTGAAAAATATCTAGCGGATCGGCTGGAGCTAGCCAGGCAGCAGGACATCCTAATGTTCCAAAAAACCGGGGCCACTAAAGACATACATCTGGAAGGGTTAGAATGTTTTAATGTTCGTCCGGTGGCCTTTCAATTTGGGTGAACATTGCAGCAGGGGGTAGTGTTAAGGTCCTACACAGCCAAAGTGATAAATTCCAAGCGCTACAATACAAAAGGGGGGTATCTTTTTATTTGTTTAATTTGTATAACAACGATTTTCATAGCTCCCCTAACGCAAATTTCATTAATTTGTTTGACTTTGTTACCACTCTAAAGGATTTGAATTGTTCTGATAAAACAGCTGGCATCTGTCTGGGTGGTGATTTTAGCACTAAGCCTCCCAGCGGTGATACTGCCGTCCCCAGGCCCAGCAGCAGAGGTCAAACCTGTCATAGGGGAGTGGAGTTGATGGAGCATTTGGGAACCCATGGTTTGAGTAATGTTATGGATATTGCTGGCCTTACTAATAATATTAATCTATTCGAACTAACATTTAGAGGCAGGGGCAGTGCCACTACTATTAATTATATTTTTATCTCCCCCGGTCTAGGGGACTTTTCATTTAAAGCTGAGGTTGTTCTTAAACACCACGGTGACCATAACCTGATCAAAGCGGTGTTGAGACTGCCCCCTACGCCCATGTATAAAACAGAATGTGGTGCTAGGAATTTGGTATCTTTAACTGATAAACTGAGATTGGTGTGGCGAGGGGTTAATAGCACTGATTTGTTCCATAGGGTAGTCAGGGAAAATCTGAGACTTATTGGCTCCTGCCTGATAGTGCAGGTACCTAATTACGAGGTAATTAGCGCATTTATTAAACTTTGGGAAGCTATAAAATCTTTGCTATCGAAACCCGTTGTTGCTACACCTCATGGGCCTAAATGGTTTAACAGCGAGTGTTCAGCAACAGTCAATTACACAAGGCTCAATCCACAAACATCGGTGTCACCTTACAATTCAGTCGTTAATAAAGAAGTATAAGTTAGCTATCTCCTAGAGGAAGGAAAAACTACTAAATGAACGATGGGATGCCCTTGCTAGTGCAGCTAGTTTAAAGAATGGAAAAATCTTCTGGGCCGCTGTTAAGGATATGAGAGCAATGGGACAAACATTAACACTGATCAGCTGTAATATAACCAGCGAGGCTTGGGAAGCTCACTTTTCTATAATATATACAGCCCCACACATGACAAAGATTTGTTTGATTTTCCAGCTCCTACAAGGATATCAGTATTTCTTTCCAAAGTTGAGGAAGCTATACACCAGAGCCAGGGTAATAAAGCTCCAGGCCCCGATGGGCTACCTATTGACCTCATCAAGCATAAACCAGATTTTTGGGCCCCACTGTTGCTAAATGCTTCTATTTCTATTTATTTTAGGCGATTTGTAGAGCGCGCAAATACCCTAGGGTGTCTCAGCGCTGTGGAGTGTCTAGAGGTCGAACCAGTGGCTTTTAATAATCTAACCAATGCCCCGTTACCAAGCACCTGGTCAACCAGTATTATTGTTCCTATTTTTAAAAAGGGTGACTGCTCCCAACCATGTTGTTACAGACCTATTTCCCTGATTGATACCACCCTGAAAATATTAGGGAGAGTTCTGTACAATAAGATTAAAATCTGGACTGAAGAGAACTCTCTCCTACAACCCTGTCAACTTGGTTTTAGGAGTAAGGTAGGAACAATTGAACAATGCCTAAACCTTAACCTAATAATCGGGAAATATACTATTGCGCAGCGGTCACCAATATATTTGGCCTTCATTGACTTGACCTCAGCCTTTGATTATGTTAATCGGTCACGACTATGGGCCATTTTATTGGGATATGGGCTGGATGAGGTTTTAGTACACTTTTTAGCATATCTGCATAGGGATTTGAATGCTCAGGTCAGTATCAACACAGGTGGGGAGGTCTCTAATGACATCAGAGTTCGTAGAGGGGTCAGGCAGGGATGCTTTTTGGCCCCGTTACTTTTTATCTTATATATTAACAACTTACACTCATCCCTGACAGCACTCACTGATGATGTCCCTAGAGTTAACGGTCACATATTCTGAGCCCTATTCTACACTGATGATGCAGTATTAATGGGTCACACACCTAATGCCCTGCGCCTTTTAGGTCGAGGTTTTGTTGATTTTATGTCCTCTTTAGACCTATGCACCAACTTAAAAAAATCTTTTATAATTGCTTGTGGGCCGAGGAAGCGCTCCCTAAGCATCATCTCTGTGGGTAACCAAAGTTTACAATGCACTAGCACTTTTCCCTACTTGGGGCTAGTTTTTGCGGCTAACCGTTCATGGTCTGATCATATGGTATACTCTCAGTCAGTCAGAAATACTTTATTTCGACTCTAAAAGAGCCATAAAAAGGTTGTACAAACACAATTTCATTTGAAAACAGCACATCCACATACATATAATATACAGGTTTTAAAATGATCAGTATCTACTACGAATTTTAAAAGCGCTAAACAGGTAATTTAAAATACAATATATGTTCTCAACTGTTCCTAGGGAGAGTAAAAACTCCATTGCCAATTTATAATTCATAATCCCTGCAAGTAATAGAGGATGAATAAACTGTTTCCTCTGGGGGGGTGTAAAGTCTACAAAAGAGAATAAAGTGCAAAGTGCTTTGAGGTGAACAATTGTCACACGGACAAACAGGGAGTGAGGCAAACCACGTGCCTTGGATAGGACAAAGCGGAAAAAAATGTACAGTTTTTAAACGCAACCTCGTCAACAAAAATGTCCTTCTTTCCTTCAAGTCAATTTGCAAGTACAGGGCAGGCTCTCTCTGTAGTTGTGAGAAGCGCTCTGACTGACCAGTCATGCTACATATAGGGCCAGTCCCGACATAGCTTTAATAAAAAAGTGACTTTATAGTGACCGGTGAAACATTTTTTAACATATCGGGGTTTGAATAATACTCTGGGATACCCATTTTAGCAAAACACTTTTTAACATACCTAAGCCAGGGTATGTCTAAGCTATTATCCAGCTTCATGCAGTCTGTCAGTATTGTTCTGCAAAGGGCAGCCTCTGGATTGTTCCAGGTTTTTAACCAGAGCAACAACGGTTGAATCGCTATATAGTCTTTCAAATAAGTCATACCAACTTCCTCGTGACAGAAAGAAACGGTGGAACACTGAGGCACTGAGAGAAGTCTTCTTAGAAACTTGTTCTCTGCTACTTGGGGTGATTTGTAATTTACGTGTCCCCACACCCCGGCCCCAAAGGATGCTAAAGAAAGAATTTTACTCTTGTAGATAGATAAGATCTCCTTAATCGGTTTAGGTCCCAGTCTTTTAGCAAAGCTAAAAAATAGCTTCAATAGATTTCTGAAATTGCGTACTTCTAATATTTAAAACATGTTTCCAATTAAAATCAGCATCAAATGGTACCCCCAGATAGGTAAAATATGGAACCTTCTCAATTTCTTCTCCCCCCCCAGAACTTATTTGTTTGTTTTGGCTTTTTTGGGCCACATTTCCTGATGAAAGATTTTGTGTGATTTACTTTCAGCCCTGGATTGTTCATAAAATCATTAAATGAATCTAACAACACTTGTAGGCCATTTGCTTTCCTGGCTATCAGGACAGCATCATCAGCATATAAGAGACCGGGGATTTGGCACATATTACATTTTGGTATATTTTTTTCCCACCTTACATAGTTGGTCTCCCAGCCCATAAATGTATAGTAAAAAGAGGAATGGGACCAGGACACAGCCCTGTCTTACCCCAATATCTGTCAACTTGGTTTCAGGAGAAAGGTAGGAACTGTTGAACAATGCCTAAACCTTAACCTAGTAATCGGGAAATATACTATTGCGCAGCGGTCACCAATATATTTGGCCTTCATGGACTTGACCTCAGCCTTTGATTATGTTAATCGGTCACGACTATGGGCCATTTTATTGGGATATGGGCAGGATGAGGGTTTAGTACACTTTTTTCGCATATCTGCATAGGGATTTGAATGCTCGGGTCAGGATCAACACAGGTGGGGAGGTCTCTAATGACATCAGAGTTCGTAGAGGGGTCAGGCAGTGATGCGTTTTGTCCCCATTACTTTTTATCTTATATATTAACAACTTACACTCATCCCTGACAGCACTCACTGATGATGTCCCTAGAGTTAACGGTCATATACTCCCAGCCCTATTATACACTGATGATGCAGTACTAATGGGTCACACGCCTAATGCCCTGCGCCTTTTAGTGCGAGGTTTTGTTGATTGTATGGCCTCTTTAAACCTATGCACCAACTTAAAAAAATCTTTTATAATGGCTTGTGGGCCGAGGAAGCGCTCCCTAAGCATCATCTCTGTGGGTAACCAAAGTTTACAACACACTTGCACTTTTCCCTACTTGGGGCTGGTTTTTGCTGCTAACGGTTCATGGTCTGATCAAATGGTATACTGTAGGAATAAGTTTTCCAAAGCCATTATTTTTGGTTCTTAGTCTACCCCCAACCCAGGAGGTCGGGGGCTATCCTAGCTGATTTAATTTTTTCAAAATCTCAGTGTATACCTACGATAATCTACGGCACTGAGGTACGGGGCTTCTCAAAGAGTTGTAACATCCAGTATGAGGAGAATAGGTTTTGTCGGAAACTTCTACGTCTCAATATGTTTGTCACAGTGAATTAAATCCATTCTATATTGAAGACTATATAAAGGCTTGCCCTGCTTCATTTTGGCTAGCCATTTAGAAAAACCCAGCGGCGTCTCTCACAAGAGACACATTATAAGAGATTGCCTCAAGTGGGAAAAGGGAATGGACATCCCATGGCTGGCTGAAGGGAGATCGAGTTTAAGCAGGGTTGGTTATGAACACATCTTTGAGAGCCCACATGAGACAGATACCGTAAGTAAAAAAGATCTTCGTTCGGCACTTTATATGCATTATAGCAAGGATAGACTTGATAGGGAGTCCAGGAAACCAACTGTAGCCACTTTTTTGTCTTTTAAGAACACTAATTATCAGTTGGTCAGTTATATTACAAAATCTATGGGCCGTTGGGAGCGGGGACTCCTTTTCCGTCTAAGGGCCGGCACAGTGACATTTTTATTATGTTTCCCCCTTGGTTTTCATGCTAATCTCGATTCTATACCATGTCAGTGTGATGGCCAGACTGGGCAAATTACACTACATTTTTTATTCTTTTGCAAGTTCTATATACAGTACATCAAATGGTTTTTAACACCTTTTTTAAAAAAACATTCACATGGTCATTTTGAAGCTGTTTATAGGATTATCCTTAATTTGGAAGATGATCAATTGGTATTTCATGTGGGAACTTTCAGTGCCCGGCACACGATGTGCACCGTATGAATGATATTTTATTGTACTGATTTTATATATGGTTTTATGATTAATATGAACTTTTGTATTTTTATGTGCTGCAGTGCGAACTGTTCTTTTATGGATATGTTTTTATCCGAATAAAGTAATTGAATTGAAAAAGCTATGATCCAAACCTTTAAAAAAATGTCTAAAAATCGTCTGTGCTTTTTTGCTTTCAAATGCTTTGTTGTCTGCAGACACCAGCTTGCAGGCGACCTTGGCCAGTGATAAATATAGCAAAGTACTTTGTTCCACACCAGTGTTTATAAAATGAGAATAAATGGACTCTAAAGCACGATGGGTGGAGCGCAGGGTTTAAAATGCCAACTATGATACCCTGAAAATATTTACATTAGTAACTTCCAAAGGCAGCTTGAGTGGAACGTCAACGTGTGGCCTCGAGCTGTGCTAGGTGCCAAAAAACTTGACTCAGCTGAAGGCTAGACTGGGTGATTCTCTGGAGAGTGCAAGGACATCATGTCCAAAGTGTAGACGAGAGGAACCGTGCCAATAGCGTGCATACACAGACTACCAGGGGCGTAACACAGGCCCCCGCAGCCCCCAAGCTCCAGGGGGGCCCCTCAGCACAGCACTCGGGCTGCAGAGCTCCTGTTTGAGCCCGGAAAGAGCCCCTCCACGTGTCTTGCAGGGAGGCCCCCTCGAGTTTCGTTACTCCAGTGCAGACTACAGAGCATGGCCAAGGCGGGACTGGACACGGCAAAGTGGGGACCCGGGGCCCGAGCTTCAGGCAGTAAGGAGAGTGTTATGCCTTTAAGGCATCCTTTGTTGATGTCTGGTTAGTTGTATCTTTGTGGCAAGAGGGAAACCACGTACGATTCAGGTTTGCCAATAAAGTCAAGTGTCAGCTTGCAAGCTGGATTGGTGTTGTCACTACAATTTGGCGATGAGGTTGTTGATGGATGATGGTAATGCAGTCGAGGATGAATTTTTTGGAAGAAGGGGAGAAGAGGTGGTAAACAGGAGTCAAAGGAACCGCAGACCACCTGGGTATTTGAGTGACTATGTAAAGTGATGCTAGGACATCTTATTTGTTAAATCCATTTTTTCTCTTACTCTTTTGAGGGGTCGGTTCCTGCATAGAGGTTTTGGGGTAGAGTGTAATGTTTGAGCTGTGAGTAAGTTTCCTTTTCTTTTGTGTTTAGAGCTTTGGGGTAAGTTTCTGTTTCCTTACTTTTTGTCTTATTATGGGGGCGGGTTCTATTGTAAAAGGGGAAGATGTGTTATGCCTTTAAGGCATCCTTTGTTGATGTCATGTTAGACCCTTGTGCTTGCTTGAGTTCCACTCAGGTCAGTTGTATCTGTGCTGGCAAGAGGGGAACCATGCATGAGGCAGGTTTGCCAATAATGTTGAGTGTTGGCTTGAAATCCGGATTGGTGTCGTCATTACAGAAAGACGGAAAAGAGCAAACAGGTACAGCAAAAGGAGTTGCCTGCCAATCAGTGAACACATTTTAAGCTTTAAAGACCAGGTGGTAGCCCAGTGCATGAGCAGTGCCACATTTTATCTTAGCCAATCCGCTTGTTTCTTATGTTCATTGGCAAACCAATGTACTCGGGGGTACACAGTGTTTGCATGAAACAAACATCGGGTTTCAGGCATGGTTGTCCAATCAGCAAAATGCTAGGGGAAGTGGAAGTGACATCACAGACTTTAACAACCAATAGCTTCGCAGGTTTGACCCCTCAACTCTACAATAGCTCCGTCAACAATGCTGAACACGCCCATGTTTGCTCTTTGTCCTAAAGACACACAAGAGACATTGTGGGCCCTATTCACAAAAGTAATCTGAGACAAAATCCTAACTTTAGGACTTTCGGTATCCGCAGATGGCATTTAGGAGTACTAAAGTTAGGATTTTGTCTCAGTTAATCTTACATTTTGGTTTTAAGTTAAACTTAAGAGAAACTTAAGTTTAACTGAGACAAAATCCTAACTTTACGACTAGGATTTTGTCTCAGTTGAAATTAAGTTTGTCTAAAGTTTAACTTAAGACCAAAACTTAAGTTTAACTGAGACAAAATTCTAACTTTATTACTCCTAAATGCCTTCTGTGAATACCGAAAGTCCTAAAGTTAGGATTTTGTCACAGATTACTTTTGTGAATCGGGCCCTGTCAGTTTATGATCACAAACATAGTTTTGTCAAATGGAAGTTCCTAGTCACTCATGAGTGATGGCTTTTTCAAACTGAATAGAACGCAGAACTACTGTTACTTTCTGCTCTTGCAGCAACTTGAAATACACACAGTTTTTAATGTATATTGTTTTTGCATGAAAGGTAACATTCTACAGGAAATGAAACACAAGATTTACTCTAGTAACCGATGCATGATGATAAACATCTCCATGGCACAGCTCCTTTATGTGGCTAGAGCCGAAAGGATCGTCACGAGACCGGTCTTGTTCTGATCTCCTTTAGCAGTTTTCAATGCTCCACAACTTCACATAGAAAAATGTATCAAACGCTGTAGATGGAGAGGCAGTTGTTACAGCACAACTATTAGAGTGTGACTGACATGAGTAAAGAGGCAGTAAATGGGGTCAACAGGAGTTCCGCAATCCAAACACTTCGGGGCCTATTAGGATGGCGGCTGGAAATTCTCTTTGACCGCCATGGTAGTGGGAAAAGACCGACCGCAAGGACTGCGGCATAACTGCTGG
Source organism: Triturus cristatus (assembly GCF_964204655.1). Classification (NCBI taxonomy): domain Eukaryota; kingdom Metazoa; phylum Chordata; class Amphibia; order Caudata; family Salamandridae; genus Triturus; species Triturus cristatus. The sequence goes on along the minus strand of NC_140595.1, from coordinate 70,098,077 downwards.
TCCAATTAGGATGCTCCGCAGTTGAAATCCAACCGCGGTGGTCAGATTCTGGCTATCAACATTGCGGCGGTTGCTGCTGCCAGCAGCACCACCGCGGTATAAAAAGGAGCATGTCATGCATGTCACTGCACTGCGTGGCAGGCGCTGCACAGTGCCTGCCACCTGGTACAGGGACATGTAGGGGGTACCATGGGTACCCCCCCAGTGCACCCACACACCCCCCCAACACATTGGGGGCCCACAATGGGCCCCCGGAGACATTCTCTGCATGCCTTTCTATGGCGGTTCCACCGCCGCGGAAAGGCTGGCTACCGCCGGCATCATAATCATGCCAGTGGAGCCTGGCCCTGCACCGGCATCATTGTAGCGGTCCAGTTCCGCCTGCTAGGCATGCGTGCGGACTGGTACCGTCGGAAAAGTGCCGGGCGGAGATTCTCACCGCCACGGCCGTCACCGCCATGCAAATGGGACTGGCAGTTTTCAGGGTTGCGATTGCGGCGGATGTCCGCCGCCGGTCTTGCGGTTGCCACCGGCGGCGGCCATCCGTCCACCATCCTAATAGACCCCTTGGTATCTTACATTCCCTAGCTATTACCAACTTTATACCTCTGAAGACAGTGGTCAGTGAGGTCGAATAATTACATGGATGCAAGGAAAGTCTTAGAGGAAACGCTAAAGATGGAATTTAAGACATGCCACAAACAGAAAACGTCTGAGAAGAGTTTCTCAATGTCTGGATTAACGGTTATCTTGACTGGAAAGTCAGGAACACAGGTGAGCCACTGAGAAATTGCAAAGGAGCACAGAAGAATAGCAGAGCAGAATCAGAGACTTCCTCTCATCAAGACAAAGGAAAGCCAAGAGAAGGGACACCTCCTGGGTGTGGCTTTTATATTCTGCAGCATTCATTATTTTGAATACTGGGATACTCGAATCCTGTGTGTAGATCCTTGAATTCTGGGATCATCGAATGTGCAGTAAATCATTGAATCCTGTTGTAGCCTGGTACTTAGATGGGGCATACCTTTACTGCTTTCTTTTTTATGAACACATTTTATTGGTTGTGGACAGCAGTGTAACAAATAAAAAAAAAAATACCATGAACACAATCAAAGCTCCCCGATCTCGATCCCGTTCCCCGCCCGCTCCAACCCACCACCCATCACGTTTAAGATCACAGTTCATGGCATAGTTCCCACTGTGGAAGACAGTCCCTAGTGGTCCCACCATATAGTGCAAATCTTAGAGAATTTGTGAGGACACCCCCCACGCAATATAAATTGGTTAGTCCTTTTTGGCACATATACGGTTACTGCTGTTGGGGTGCCTGCATTGAACCAGGAATTATTGCACTAGTCACGAGTGGGGGGGGGGGGGCGACTGTGTGTAAATTATTGGCTTCCCACCCCCTATATACCTAGTTTAAAAATGTTTACCTTGACTTAGAAAACACCAAAGATGTTTTACTTGAAGCGCCCCGCATGACTTGTAAAGAAACGATCGCCTATCTCTGTGACAAGTTTTATTTGCCTCCTAGGTCGATCGGGTCTTTATTTACTTTTATGGTTGTTTTTATTTAATGAGGACACTTTATAAAATAATCTATCAGAAAAGCACAGATATTGAAGTCAAGAGAATACCTGATAGTTTTCCTCGATCGTCATGGTGAGGTGAGGCTGAGGCAAGATATAAGCTTCAGTGAAGTCTCTAAATACCAATCATTAAAAGTGAACAATTAAAATGGGGTGTGCTTCATCACAGACGCCATGTTTGGCGATCATACGTAAATGTAAACAAGCCTTACGTAGCCCAGTTCCTAGAACATCCCATTCCCGCCCAAGCGAGTCACATGACCTCTTCACCTCTAGACCACACCAACAATTAGAAACATAAATGATAGATGCCTGAGGCATGAAGCAGATCACAAAACATTTTTGACTAGTGCTATTTCATGTCCTTGGTGGTAAGTAAGGCAATGCTTGGTGCAAACACCTTTTAGCACCAAGTTATAAAGTCTCAGGAGATGTAAATGTGTGGCAAGAATATTTGTATATATCCGTTGTGTCACATGTTGCTTTGCTGCTGCGTTGTTTCCTTTTTTTGTGTTATTTCTCTGCATCATTGGTGCGTAATATTGGTGTGTTGTACTTTGACTGGTGTAGTCGCTTTTTGACAGTTTTGTTGTACTCCGTTATGTTGTAATTACATTATGTTGATTTGTGTGCATTATAATTGTATGTTCTGTTGTTTGCTCTAGATGTGAAAAAACATTCTGCTACATTTCCAGACAAATAGAGCATAAGACTTTGCAGTTCCAATAAACAGCAATCATTTACCAGTGTCTAAGGTGGTAAACACAATTAAGACATGAGTAAGCCGAAAACTTTAGCAGAAACCTGTCTTAAATTAGGACATTCAGTGCTCTCTTTCAGTGCTCACTGGCAGGAGAGGTGAAATACTAGATGTCTGAATTGGGTGATACCATCTGATAAGGGCAGTACATTGCCTACCACAATGCCAAAATGGCATCAAAATGTATATGTAGATTGTACTAATTACACTATCTACACATCTATGTACCTTAAACATATATATATATATATATGTATTCATGAATGAACCAAAGGTTAAAAGAGACGTTGTAGTTAGGTGGAAATGACAATCAAAACATAATATGTAAAACTCTAAAAACCACAAAAATTCACCAGCTATAGTTAACGGAGGTTTATTGGCGAATTCTCTTTTTAAAAAAAATGTTATATGCACATGCTTGTGCAAGTAAATGTTTGTTATGTTATCAAAATATAAAACCTTTACAAAAAGAAGTTTAGAAACTTTGCAGAACTTCATAGATGAAACACAAAATCCACATGGTTAGCTGTTGTGTGATCCTCAATAATTTAGGGGTGACATCCAGTAAATTTCCGTAGCTCTCACTGGAAAAGGATTCTCGGACGCGTGTTTCTCATCCGTTCGCGCGTGAACTCGGGGTGTTGGGAATTCGAGAGTCTGTCCCAGAATCTCATGATCTTACAAGTGGAAGACAAACGGGCACAACTGCGAACCCACAAAATCAAGCCATACACAAACTTTGGTGTTTTATAAAGATTAGATTTTATTATGTGCTACTCTTTTGCAGACCATGCGATTAAGAATTATCATCAATACAAACTATAAGCCAAACATTGTTTAGCATACATCGCTAAACTTTCAGATTGTGAACCCTTCATAGAAGGTTGGTCTTGTGTGAGTGAAACCAGGATTTGAAAGACAGGAGTGAAAATAAGATGTTTCTATTGGAAGCATTAGGAAGGGCAGAAGCAAAAACCCTTGTAAAGTTTGAATTCCACCAACAGGAAACTTCACAGTGTCCTTCTGTATATGCCAATTTTAGCCACCTTGTACACCCAGTAGACAGATGAAAAATCCTTACATAGCTGAAACAACATGAGCAGGAAAAATATCTGACAAATTAGCACTTCTAAATAGTCTGTTATGATGCACAAAATGAAAAAGGAAATTACATGTTTGAGGCATAAACTCTAGGCCCAGCACTTTTATGCAGAGTGAATTATTCATTCAGTTCCATCCAAAGCACAAATATGGGCTTTATCAGGGGCGGCTCCTCCACTAGGGCGGAGGAGTGCTGCCCCACTGCTTTCTCGCAGTGCGAGATAGCCAAAACATAAAATGGTAATAACTTTTAGTTATTACCATTTTGTGTTTGCTTTGCACATTGCGGGCGGGCAGGTGGGCGGGTCTGCTCTCCTCTTTGAGCACACTCTGCCCTTCTCCATGTAGGCGGCATTGCAGCCTGCATGGAGAACTTGGCCACCCCATTAGCCCCTGGCTGGGCGCCTTCCTGACCAATCACAACGCTGCTTGCAGTGTTGTGATTGGCTTAGGGGAGGGAGCCTGGCTGCCTGCTTCCTGTTCCTGTTGGAGGCAGGAAAGCAGGAGAGCAGGAGCAGTGAAGATGCGGAACCCAACGGAAAGGTAGTTTTTAATTTGAATTATGATCTCCCCCACCCGCGAGCCATGCCGCTACTGGGATTTATTAGCATGCATCAAGTCCTATATTGCCTACTAACATTACCCAACATGTTAACGCTCAACCCTACTACTGCCCTTTCTGATTTAACCCAACTCCCCTTAATAATTTAGAATGCATATCTCCAGTTTTCACGAACTTAACACGCTGTTGATAACAGGTGTTTCTATTATTCCATTTAGTGATCAATATTCCGACCTCAAAAAGATGGAAGGCTAAGTTGGCCTTGTCATGATTCGTACCAAGCACTTCATATGCCAGCAATGAGTGTTTAAATGACCATCTTTGTAGCACAATCACATTCTAAATCCAGCTGTCTTTTTTTATAGAAGAAATATCGATTTCACTGTTTCTCTGTACTCTACCTAGTCAACAACCATCAAGAGAGCTTTTTTTTTTTTTAAAACAAGCATTGTAAAATCTAATTGCTATGACTTGAAGTATGACCCTGACCAAAATATTTAATAAAAATCCTGCTACACTTAAAGAACAAAACAAAATATATTTGATTTCTTTATATACCTACAAGATAAAATATTTTTTTGGATGATTCATTATGTTTCTGAGATATAAAATAGTCCCTCGTTGCAGGCCCCCAAGAGGACAGGGACGGCTCCTTCGCTAAGGTGGTGGAGCGTCACCCCACTGCTCTTTGAGCAGGAAAAATAAAACAACAATAATGTACTTATTATCGTTTTGTTTCCCCCTCAGCTTTGGGGCTGGGTTAGGGCGGGGTGGGGCTGAAGGTATAGGGGGAGGAGTGGCCCGGCCAAACAGTCATGCGCACTTTGTATGTTCCCCACTAGGCTGCATTATACAGCCTGGTGGGGAACATGCCAAGGCTCCCTGTCCCCATCTGAGTGCCGATCCACGTCGCTCCGACCAATTACAGCGCTGCATTGCAGCATTGTGATTGGCTGTGGAAAGCCTGGATGCTTCCTGGTTCCAGGACTCCCAGAGAAGCAGAGGAAAAACGCGGACAGCGAACGAGGTAAGTGGGTATGTTTTCCTATTGTTTTTGTCCCGCACACCCCCTGCCAGCCCACCCTACCACAGCCTCTCCACCCTCATTGCCTGCCAGCCGCTACTGTGAGGGGAAGGGGAGAATGCACCAAACAGCCAATTGCATGAGTTGCGAGGAAATACTTCTTCAGTGAGGAGACAATCCTCAATTTGCGAATATGTTAAAGAATTGGTAACAATAGGTCTAGCAGACCGATGCGCTGACAAGCCAGACTTAATGATATAGAACAGTTACTGCAACCAAAGAACAATTTGTAATATTTCATTTAAGTAAGGCAATGAGTGTTTATTATTCGATATTCATTACAGTCTGAATTGTTAATTAAATAGTACTGGCCTTCATAATAGCATGAAACATTTGTTTAAATGGGCTCTCGCGGATTGAAATGGAATCATCCTGCCTGAGATCAATTTCCAGTAAAAGTGCAATGGAAGATGGCATCAGAATCATAAATTTGTTCGCACAAAAGGCAAAGTTCTGCAAAGTATGCCGCAATATAACTTTTGAACATGGTTGAACTTTCATATATACATCTAGAAGTAAGAATCCCATCAAATTTAAGACTGTTTATATTGTCCCTGGATGGAAAGATGTTTTAAACAGGGATTGTGTTTCATGTCTCAGAAGAAACTATTTAAAGTTATGTATGTGCCAAAAACAGTCTGCCTTCTTCCATCTCTTCTGCCATTAGCTTTCAGTTAAATGCTGTGGGAGTGTGGCGAGGAATAGAGGTTTACAAAGGTCTCACACAGTGCTAAATGGCCTTTACGGGCAGATAATAAAGTTACAGGAATCCTCAACTTGAGTTATGTTTGTGTTAAAAAATATTTGTTTTCACAGCAGTTTGTGCTACACATTCTGAAATAAATGTATAAGGGTGTCCTCTTATTAGCTATCTAATCACTCTCCCCTTCACTGTACACCAGAGGTCCCAAACCTATTGATTGGAAAGAAGGTTCTGCTCACAGCACCCTACGCTGTTGCTCGCCAGTGATGTACTGGGCAAGTGTGTCTTTTTTATGGAGTGAAGGATGGGGGCATATTCAAACACTTTTGCTCTGTTCAGGTACTCCCCTGAAACCTGTTTATAGTACGGCTGTGACAGAGAAGCGTAAGGTCCCCAGAATCTCAGGGTCAGAGTTCAGGATATATAGACAGAAACGCTGTCATTCTTATGGCCACTGTTTCAGTGGTGGGTCGTTATATAACATGCGATAAATCACATGGAACTGATATTACATCCCCTGCATTGTAAGGTAATATTCAATTGCTGCTCTTAACTCCATGTAACTTACAATCCAAGGTAAGTATGAGTGTAGTTAAGAATAGTAAAAATATACTTGTAGTGGTATGTCGATGTAGCGGGAATCGGTCGGTACAAAGCGTGCTCAGCCACACGTGTCCCAACAACGCAAACGCATCTACTCTTGCCTTAACCACGCATATGCCTTAACCACGTGGTTTAGGCTGTGCCCGGTCTAGCTGCTGGAATGGGCGGGCTGAAGAAGAAGAAGGAAGAGGAAGGAACGGGAGGAAAACGCTGACGTAATTGGGACTGGGTTTTTAAGGGTTGTGGTAGTTTTCAGGGCTGGGGGTCGGGGTAGTTTTTAGGGCTCAGGGGGTCCGGTTAGTTGTTAGGGCTTGGGGGAGTCGGGGTTGTTTTTAGGGCTCAGGGGGAGTCGGGGTAATTTTTAGGGCTCAGGGGAAGAGTTGGGTAATATTTAGGGCTCAGGGGAAGGGTCGGGATAGTTTTTAGGGCTTGGGGGGGTCGGGTAGTTTTTAGGGCTCAGTGGAAAGGTTGGGGTAGTTTTAAGGCTCGAGAGGAGGGGGTTGATTTTCAGGAGGGATGTGGTATTTTTAGGTCTTGGGGTGGGGGGTCAGGGTAATGTTTAGGGCTCAGGGGAAGGGTCAGGGTAGTTTTTAAGGCTTGGGGAGAGGGTTTGGTTTTCAGGAGACAGGGGGTAGTTTTAGGTCTCACGGCATGGGCTTGGAGGCCGTTTTGAGGCTCAGGGCAGGGGGCCGGGGATCGGGGTACTTTTTAGGGCTTGGAGGGCAGGGACGTTTTTAGTGCTCGAGAGGAATGGGTTCATTTTCACGAGGGAGGGGGTAGGTTTTAGGCTCAGGGTGGGGGACACGGGTTGGGGGTTACACTTTCCTTATAAGTCTTAACCACGCATATGTCTTTCCCACACATGCCTTAACAATGCATGTTTCGTTGTAAAGGCATGCATGGTAAAGGCATATGCGTGGTTAAGATTTGCCTGATTAAGGCCGCGTGGGACTGGGATGTGTGGTAATCGCATGCGTGGTTCTGTCCCACAACCCGATGTAGCAGATGAGATATTGGTGATGGTCGGTATGGTTCGTTTTGAGCTAGTAGGATACAACCACTGTTTTCCCAGGAGGTAACAAGGTCTGGAGAAATATCAAAACTTCTAGGCTTAGTTTTCCCTGTTGAAGCTTTACCGCCCCTTCCTGAGTTCCACTGTTCAGAGTAAGGGATAGCACAAAGGTCTGAATATTGGCTTCTTCCCCACAGATGGCTGGGTTTCATCCGGTAAGATGTGTGGATGGAAAGACCTCCTAGTAGTAATTTATCCTATTTTATAATCCTAATTCTGGCACAAACTCCAAATTAAGATTGAATCGGTATTACTGGGGCTCGTGGAACAAGGTGCATATCCCTGAATCTCCATAAAAGATTTAACAGAAAAACCGGTCTTTCTTTTCACAAACTTTTTGCAACAGTAAGTAGACAGAAAGATAATGACCTATGCGCAGACATCAGGGGTATTATACACAGTATAATTGGTATAAGTGGTATAAATGGTATTAGTGTGCTAATCCTCGCTCTCCATAAATCAGCATTCCTAGAACTGGGTGGAAACCAGACGAGCAGTCGCATGTTCTCTGTAAGTATATTGACAACAGGTGCACACAAAGGTAACAAATAATATTATCTCTTGTAACTCTTGCACTATGAATTTATAGAAACCTGCTCATTGAAATCCATAGGCTATTAATGGGGAGATATTGACTTTTGATGTATCATAGCTCCTCATATTAGTTCCACAGATTCCTTGGAAAGCTTGTAAAATAGTCGTATATTACAATATCAATCGACAATATATTGTTCTGCCATAATATTGTTTCGAGAATACCGACTATGAGAACATCCTGAGGAAAGTATAGCTAGGTAATTATAGATTCACTATTTTAAATTTTCAGGGATTAAAAGTATGTGGGAAGGAAGTTGCACACATTTCAACAAAGTCCATGTACTTTGTTGAAGAAGGATTTTGAAGCTAAAGTACTGACAGATTGAACATTTGGAGCTCTTTGAAGCTAATGTACTGGCAGATTGAACATTCTAAATCCTATTAATTTACTCGTACGAGCAGCAAATACACTAGAACTACCACTACCACAAAGTCAATACGAAGAGTTCCCACTGAACCCCTCCAACCCACCACAGCACATTGCTCTGAGTCTACTTTATCTACATGGCGGACATAACATTGTTTACCGTCCTTTTTTATTTCTGTTTTCTTATCTTAATTTCTGGCTATTATAGAATTGTACTCTGTATCTTATTAAGGATTGATGTGGTAGTGTTAATTTATGTTATATTTTATTTTTGGGTGTGCCTAGAACCCAAGCCTTTGGCATTTGTTTGTGTATTACAAATAATGTAAAGTACTTTAAAACTATTAAGACTCTGAGGAGTTTGAAATAATACTTAAATAACCTTAACAAGGAGAAATGATCAATCCTGTTGAGGACATGCAATATTTATATTTGAGTCATCTGGAAATGTTTAATTATGTGGCAGGTACATTAAATTCATATTGGGATAACAATACAGATAATGTAAGTACTATTTGGACATCATGATGCTATTATTTTAGCCCCTTGAAGCTGCCGTCGCTCATCATTTAGTAGTGACAAGAGGAAGGTTCAATTACATTTAATAATTCATGTTTTCCAATAAGATGGTTTTTAACAGCTTCATATACATTGTTACCTAAATTCTAGGTAAGGGTTTTTCATTCGTTTCTCCATACTTTGCAATAAACTTGGTTTGTCATGGTTCATTTTTAGACAATTAAAAATACACCATTTCCTGGGGGCATCAATGAGCTTCCATAGACCTATCAACCTTTGGGTCAAGATCACAACGTCATTAGCACATGGTTGAAAAAGTATTTTAAGTTTTGGAAGATACACATTGAGTCCTAGTGCAAAGGCAAGTTAAGCACATGTCGAATGAAGGAGAGAACAATACATATCATTACCATTTGGTTGAGTTGTTCTTCCATTCCAAAGGTGATCCTCAATTTGGCGAAAATGTCAAATAAATAGTAGGTGTAAAGCCCTTCAAAAAGTGAACTTTGTTGCTAAAGCACCAACCTTGTGGAAACTATTTTGTTTACACACAATCCTGGAACAAAAATGTTCCAACTTTTTCACAAGAAGCTGTGCTCAGAATTTGGATTTTGCACCCCTCTGAATTGAGTAAGTCTGTATGGAAACTGGACAAAAGGATGAATCTGTTGAAAGGCGAGGACTCAAACTTGTTCATTGGGTTGCGGGATATGAAGTGGCAGAATGTGCCTTCCATGGGCACCATGCAAACTCTCCATTACATTTTCCCACATCGAGAATTATTTTGCACTCTGTTGGCATGCCTGAGCAGGAAATCTAAGCAATGATAAGCACTCAAGAGAAAAATTTCAGGATTTCTAGCTGGGACAGTCGGGCGAGAGAGAGTGGAATGGAGAAGTGGCAACAGCCAAGTGGCACCAGTCTGTCCTTGTTTCCTGCTACTACAATAGAATGGCCCTAACTTTCCTCTTTCGCATCAACTAAGTTTATAGAATTTCTGAAAACAATTTGCTAAGATGCGAGCCACAAAAATGTACCACTTTGCATATCTGTATTGAAGGCTCCACCATAAGGGGGCACCAAAGAGCCCCATACGGCAGCTGTGAGCGGCAAATACAGTCCTTTTTGGGGTTGGGTTGAACAAGATCCACTAACCCTCTGACAGATCCTTCTTTAGCGTGGAGTTTGGTAATACCTTTAAATTTGCACTGTAGTAATATATGTGTGCGTGAATAACTACTATATCTTCCTAATAGCGCATTTAATTCCATATCATGGAAGGTATCTGTTAAAGCGAGTTACAATTTGAGCTAGATATGTTCATATATTTTAGCACTCATTCATTTGCACTTTTTTTATTCATTGGTGCTATGTATGTAAGCATTCCTAAAAAAAAAAAAAAAGTACAAACGTGAAAGTAGCTGTCATCAATAGAATGCAGTTAATTTTAACTGTATTCCAAAAATAAAAAATATATGTTCACATTATCATGGCTAATTAAGCAGATATGCTTACATGCAGATGGATGCTGAAGGACTTGTTTTCGGATGTTAACTCACAAAGCCCTAAGGTATACTTTTTAGCCAACACCAACACTGCTAGCCAAGGCTGAAGAGTGATTGGGCTCCCCTGGGACCCTGCAATCGTGTTCAGAAATAACTGTAAGTGTAAACATCAACAATTCACAAGAGGGGCACCAACCTCTGACACCGGTTTTAGGACTGCACAGATACTAAGGGAGCTAAAATAGTTTATTTAGAATTTTATTGTTCCAAAATTCCCTGGCATGGACCCAGTGAGTTTTTATGCACGCCCAGTACCAGAGAGGAAAATGATGCTCCCAGAAGGCGCTTTGAGATTAGTTCAGCCTACGAGTTGGTTCGTAGTGCTCACGTCTGGTTTATGTATGAGGTGTAGGTGGAGGAAAAGGCAATTAAACTCCTCCCAGGATGGAGGGCAGTTCTCCTTCTAAAACTGACTGACCCTGAAGAGCATGAGTCAAAACCTCAGCCCCCTCACCTAAGTGGCTGAAATGTAAGTCACGAGTTCAGGTCAGTATGAATGATGGTGGTGGTGTTAGTAATTACCTCCAAGAAAACAGCAATTCCTGCCCGCTGCTGACCACTACGTTGATCTGAAAGGCACAAATTGGAATCCTGGGGCTTTAATACAGTAAGTCCCCTGGGAGTGCAACGGGCATTTGCACCTGCTTTTTGCGCCCCCGGGGCACTTTGGTATCACAAAAGGGGGCGCAGATGCTTGTGCGTCCCCTTCAGTCATACCGATAGCGCTGGCGCACTTAAAGCGCCGGCGCTACCCTCATTTGCATAGGGACATGCCCAGGGCCGGAATGGGAACCAAAACCGGTCCTGGCAAACTGCTTGGCCGGCTCCCCCTGGAGGGTGGGGGGGTGCAGCCGAGCTTTTTGCGAGGGCCGGTTTCGGGTGATTTTGTTACAGGGGGCCTGCCAACCCCCGGTAACAAAAACGGCCCCCCAGGGGCCCAAAACCGGCCCCCACCCTGGCGGCACACCGGGGAAACGCCCGGTGTCTGCTACGGCCAGTCCGACCCTGGGCGTGCCCTATGCAAAAGAGGGAATTCCTTTGCCTCTGCGTCTGCTCCATATTACAGGAACGGGTGCAGAGGCAGAGGCAAAGAAGCTCTCGGGGGCGCACTCACAGTGCACCATCTAAAAAGTGGAGCAATGTCAGTGCGCCCCCTGATGGCAGCCCTCTGGAGGGGGTAACTGACTGCACCCGTCTGCAAGGGGATCTCTATTCCCCTGTATAAGTGCAGGCGGGTGCCGCCCGCATAGTGAAAACACAGAGCGGCTGCAAGCAGTCGCTCTGTGTTTTCCACATTAATGCGCTGCCCTGGGGGCAGCGCGAGTACGCGGCTGCCCTCGGGGCAGCGGATTCACCGTCATAGTTTACACCAGGCGCACCTTTTAATTGGTGTGCCTGGCGCAAACAATAAAAATGCATAATACGGCCCCTGGTGTGGGACACTCAGCCTTTTAATTTTCTGATGTCAAAAACGTGAGTACTAGTTAAATGAAATAATAACTTACGAATTTCAGAAGAGCAGAAAGAGTGGTTTAAAGCTCTACACACAACAAACAGATAGTGATATTATTAATAATAATAGGAGGAACAACACTGATCACACAAGTAGTAGTAACCATAATAATTCTACTTATTGCACGAGACCTCCTTCAGTGTGTGAAGGTATATTTTATTTTATTTAAATTTCCTCACTATACCGTAGAAAGGAGTGTTATTTCACCACCAAATCGAAGGAATATTCTGCGGTGGCAACAACTTTGAAACAAGTGTAAGCGATTTCCAGTGCTGTCTGAGAAAATACCAGACTGCTAAAACAGTTGAAATGCAAGTGCATTAAACTACGTCTACCAGAGTGCATTTCAGGACGATTGGTGAAACATGGCAAACCACTCCTGTGAAAGGCTTAGATAAATGGGTATGTGGCAAATTTGGATACCACCAATGGAGGATGTTTACTGCAGAAGCAAAATTGCAAAACTCCATTGGTCCTAACATGGATCTGGGCATAATACTCCAAGACATTTTTTCCCCAGAGTTTTAGGACTATGAAAGAATATTCATCTGCACCAAGAACTGCCCATTAAAGTTTCCATTTTACATTTTGGAGGTCAATTTCATAGTTGCGTATTCTTGCCATTACAGGATTTTCATGCCAAGTTAGAAAAGAGGATGAAAAAGCACCAACATGTAGAAAGACCAGATGGAAAAGGTCTTAAACCACATGTTGACAGCAAATGATTTGATGTGATGCAAATAAGAAAATTTGAGCTTTCAGCATCCCGCGAGTATCATCGACTGCGCCCGTCTTTCAATGCTCTTTTTGGGCACATTTTAGATTCAGAGCAGGCAACCACTGGAAATGTTAATGCAATTGTGGCATGGCTGACCTTGCTATATTGATACAAGTTCACAAAATGAAATCCACATCACATGGATTCTACTGCTCCAGGAAGTAGAAAGTCATAAGTACTATTACACCCATGACTATTTTGAAAAAATTGGGACAAATGGTGCATTTGTTGACATATAAAAAGTAAATAACTAAACATTACTCAGTGACATACTCAAGGCAACATAACACTGAAATTAAAACATTATGTGGCACATCACAATAAAACAGTTGCTGTACCGCCAAACAAAATAAAATTGCAGTAATGCAGCATGAAAATATAGCAAGACAAAAAACAACAGAACAGATCACAGGCACAACAAAATGCCATGCAGCAAATGTGCGCTAATGTTCTTGCCACACATTACACCTCCAGAATTCTCTTTTCATAATACGGTGGTAAAGGTATTCAGTGCAAGCACTACCCTAATAGCGTCAGTCAAAAATGTTTTGTGGTCCGTCCCACGCTAGTTTGTTAAATAACCAGTCGTATTATCTCAACGGTCTAAGACGTAACACATTTTGATATACACTCAAGCAGCTACAGCGCACCTTTTCTTAAACAGCTATTGTTCCAACTAACAAGTCTTGTGTTTTACAGGCAGTTGAACTACTCCAGATCGGAGGTCTCCAACTTTTCGTAAATAAGAGCTACTTATGTTCAATGAAACGCATCTGCTAATATTATTAGTTTTGCATTAGTGACCACATCAGACAAGATTACAGTGGTGGCCGACATATGCAAGGTTACTACCGGCGATCACTTCCGTCCATCAGGCATGGTTGCAAGCAGTAATGCAGAAATAGCTCTGACAATATGGAACGCCTCCACATTGGCAATACAGAACAGCAATAGCTGCAATGCCTCTGGCACCAAGGTAATAGCATTTGTAAAATGCTTTCATGATGCCACATGATTTATCACTCAAATACCAGCCTTAAATATGTTTTAGTAACTAGGCCATTTTTCTCCAAATATCTGCTTATGAGTTCCGAAAATATACACATCACCGTCTCAACGATACAGTCTAAATTTGGTGTGGGAAGGAAACAAGCGCCACAGCTCCATATTAGTGCTTACTTCTTAAGTTTATTACAAAGTGCAAGGGTTCAACAATAGACCTGTGTGTGTGTGTGTGTGTGTATATATATATTCATATTCACTGAAAAAAACTAAGGTTAAAGTAACGTTATAGTTAGGTGGAAGCTTAACTTTTTAAACTCTAAAAACCACAGAAATTCGCCATTTGCAGGTATAGTTGTTTCAAGTAATTATAACTCATGCTCTAAGGTAACTATAACTCGTGCCCCGCCATACACAGTTTTCTCATCAATAATTTCACTGCAAATGTTTCAGTGATATTATCAATGATGTCAAAGAAGATGTCATGAGTGATGTAGTATGTGGGGTAATTTGCAGTGCATGGCGAGGGTGCGAGTTATAGTTATTTGAGATAACTATAACTGGTGAATTTCTATGGTTTTTAGAGTTTAAAACGTTACATTTTCACCTAACCATAACACTACTTTAACCTGTGTTTTTTTCAGTGAATTTCTAGTGTTATCTTAATGTGATACATAAAGTGTGCAGCCTGCGGCCAACCCCCCTTTCTCCACACCCAACACCCTATATTTAAAGCAGATCTATCATCTTTCTCTAAAAATTAGCAATTATTTTAATCAAATCTATATTTCAAAAATACACACAATACAATGTTTAGCATTATTGAGCACTTTTTATTAAACTACATGTCTGTGATTTCTTCTTTTTCGAACGTTTAAAAAACATGTTTTTGGGGAATGGAGATTGTAAAAATAAATTGTCTGAAATACATTATTTTAACCAATCATCCACTTTGTGGAATGATTTACATATTCCTAATGCTTGTAATGGTTTCAACCACATACAAATTGTTGTCTTTAGGTATTTCTAGTGGTGCAAACTTGTGGGGTTAGTTTTTTCTTTGCGGTCCTTTGTTTGCGAAGTTCCTCCAGACTGCCCAAGTTATGAGAACTCTGATTCATTCTAAGTACACAAGAAACACTAATCTTCTTTGGTTCTTTAGTGACCGTAAATGACACTAGTATCTGGTCCTTTTCCCAACTTCAGTTTATGAAAACTTCACTTATATCACAAATTTAGTGACCGTAAATGATACAAATATCTGGTCCTTTCCCCAACTTCAGTGTATGAAAACTTCACTTATATCACAAATTTAGTGAAGTATAAAAAATTAAAAGTTGCAAAATCACTCTAAAAGTGTGAGAGGAGATATTTCCGACAAAAAGTTTTTTTAAGCAGAAATTTTGCAGATGCCCATGGAAACCAGGTTAAAATCATAGTTTTGTTTGTCTTCATTAAATAATGTACTATGTCTTGTCAACAGCTTCTAAATAGCATATTTCTTGATCTTCCAGCAGTGGGCTTCTCAGAAAACTTTGGGCCTTGGCACATATTCTTTTACGAAGCACAGATGCCAGGGATACCACAAGGCAAACCAGACGGAGCACCCCTAGATCCCTGTAATTGACTTCCATTATACAAGTAGGAGTGCATGCAAATGCATACAAATAGAATTATTAAAAAGATGTATACATAGATAAACAAATAACAACCACAAAAATAATAACATAAGCAACCGTAATAGCAACAAAAACAACAGAAATAGTAAAAATAACAACAACAATAGTAACAAAAGAAACGGTATCAACAATATTAATAAAAATAAACAACATTAATAAAATGAATGACAACAAACAACAACCATAATAATAGGTATAAACAGCAAAATATTATCAACAACAGTAATATCATATGTAACAGTAACAACACTAAAACACTAATAACAGAAATGAATAATAAGAATAATAATAATAATAGTAATAAAAATGAAAACACCAACTAAAATAACAACACTAAACAACAGTAATAACATTAATAACAACAAACACCAGCAATGATAAAAAAAAAAACAATAGTAACATAATGAACACTAATAAAAATAATAATAAACATAAACGTAATAAAATCAATGACAACAAACAATAACAATAAGAATAGGAAGAAACACCAGCAATAATATTAATAACAATAACAATAATAAAATACGTGACAGTAAGAACAAAAATAATAATAATATCAATTAACAGTAATAGTAATACTAATAATAATAAACACCAGCTATAACATCAATAACAACAAATATCAACAACAATAATAATAAACATAAACAACATCAGCTACAAAAATAGTAATAAAACTAGAGTGTTTGACTGTAGATTTAGGATTAAACCTCAGATTTCCATTCCCCATCTTCCATATGACAGCACACACCATACCACAGCGCTTAGGGGTGCATTCCTCTGCTCACGTCAATGCATATGTTTTCAGTATTCCGGTGCTCTCTTAAATTTCAGGGGAAAATTACACTATCCTTAATCAGATTTAATTCACCTCCTTTCATTTTCCATACTGAATGTGCAGTTCAAAATGGAAAACCCAAACCTTCTGGAGTGAGTGGAGCTGGCGTGGGTTTCCCTTTGGCTGTTGAGTCGCTAAAGGGCCTCAGCACTTTCTCAGCTTTTGGTTTACTTTTTTTAAATATTTGTACAAAATCCTGTGGCGAGGTATCAGGTTCTGCTATCGGGTCAGATCTGCTGGGGTTTAAACCATAACTGTTTAGGAAACGGAGCGTTGTAGCTGCTTGAGTGTATATCAAAATGTGTTACGTCTTAGACTGTCAAGATAACACGACTAGTTATTTAACAAACTAGTGTGGGCTGCATCACAAAACATTTTTGACTGATGCCATTAATGTAGTGCTAGCTTTGAACACCTTTACCGCCATATTATGAAAACAGGATTCTGGAGGTGTAATGTGTGACAAGAACATTTGTGCACATTTGCTGCGTGGCATTTTGTTGTGCCTGCGATCTGTTGTGTTGTTTCATGTTGCATTATTGCAATTTTATTTAGTTTTGTTGTACAGCAATTTTAATCTTGCATTAGATTTTGACTGTTTTATTGTGATGTGCAATGTTATGTTTTAATTGTGGTGTTATGTTGCCTTGGGCATGTCATGTTATGTTTAGTTGTTTACTTTTTATGTCAACAAATGCACCTATATTTCAAGCCAAAAGCCACACACACATCAAAAACTCCTATTAAAAGCATCCGATTACCATTTTCTACTGCGTTAAGTTAGAACTTTAGCCCAAAAAGGCTGCTATCACACTTACTCACTTTACATTATACGACCATAGGTGTCCAGCTGTTGACCTAGAAGGAGAAGCAGGAGCAGATTTTCATAGTACCCACTGATTTTTTAAATACATTTTGTTTATATTAATGTTATGCAAATGTATATATTCTCCATAATCAGTCAGACTGGCATGGCTCCCCTATGCGTGGTCGAATGCTGTATTCTTTCCAATATATGCAAAAACAACAATTGATGGACAGAATACAGAACAATGTCATACATTCACCCCAGTACAGAGATCTGGGCCTAACTCCATTATTTATTTGCTCACCATGCCCTTCCAGTTTGAACCCAGCCATATGCAAATCAGTCTTGACCCTGTGCCTAATGGGACCAGTCCAGCCTGAACTGCCAGGCTACGTCCTCCCTGGATTGGAACCAAGCATCCTAGGACCGGTTTTGGGGTTTCACCCCTCATCAGCCAGGATAGCTTGATTCCAGTGGCATGGAGAGCACGGGACCCACGTTTAGGCATACCCGCCCCAATCAGGGTGATAAATGCAAAAATAACAATTGATGGACAGAATGCAGAACAATTTCATACATTCACCCCAGTACAGAGATCTGGGCCTAAAAACATCGTTTTTTTTCTCACCATGCCCTTCCAGTTTGAACCCAGCCAAATGCAAATCAGTCTTGACCCTGTGCCCAATGGGAACAGTCCAGCCCGAACTGTCAGGCCAGGTCATCCCTGGATTGGAACCAAGCATCCTAGGACCGGTTTCGGGGTTTCATCCCTCATCAGCCAGGATAGCTTGACTTCAGTGGCATAGAGAGCACTGGACCCACGTCTAGGTATACCCAAGACTGATTTGCATATAGCCTTGTCTGAACTGGGGTGGCAAAGTGAGCTAAAGAATGATGATGATTCAACCCAGATCTGTGACTGGGGATGAGCGTCTGAAAAGTGTCAGCGCTCCGTCCATCATCTCCTTGTGTTTGCTTTGTTCACCCTGAGTTGGCAGGGTATGCCCAGACCTGGGTCCCTTACTCACTTTGCCACTGGATTCAAGCAAGCCTGGCTGATGAAGGGTGTTACCCAGAAACCTTTCCCAGGATGCTTGTTTCCGGCCCATGGAAGACATGGCTTGGCAGTTCGGGCTGGACTGTTCCCATGGGGCAGAGGGTCAAGATTGATTTGCATATAGCTATGTCTGAACTGGGGTGGCAAAGTGAGGTAAAGAATGATGATGGATTCAACCCAGATCTGTGACTGAGGGCGAGTGTCTGAAAAGTTTCAGCGCTCCGTCCTTCATCTGCTTGTGTTTGCTTCTTTCCTATATAGTCAGTGCCTTATTTGTTCTGGTGGTTGCAGGTGGTGGGATTCAGAAATAATTTTTAGAACTGAGACTTATTTTTTGTCCACAGTCCTGCACACAGAAGAAGAGGGAGAAATGCAGAAACCAGTGGAAGGAGGAGGGTTGTAAAAAAGTGACAAAAAGAGCAAGAAGAAATGGAAAAGACCCTGCAAGCGTTAGATAAAGAGAAAGGAATTGTAGGGTGGTGCATGAATGAATAATGAGTTGGAATCATGACTAGCCAGCCTTTGTATTTAGCAACCCCAAAATTTTTCTCTGCAGCTGGTGGGCTCCTAAGAAAAACATTGGATGATTTCATGTTTTTAAATTAGGCTTTGTGTATCACCTCAATTTCACCCAGAACACCCTACACTTTCTGCGGTTAGCTGTGTAGCCTGGGGGATGGTTTTTTCACAAGTCCACAGCATATTTTTCTGGATGCCAGTATCATTATTCCGGACCTCACATTTTGTCATATTTTGTGAGGTGTTCCACATATGGCCTCAGTTGGGTTTTCCAGTTTGGTGTAGACTCCACGCTTTGCATACGGAATTCTTTAAAATGGGGTGCCCAACATAGGTCCTTGAGAGCTGAACCTGTGCCGTATTTTCAGGATAATGCCCAAAAATATAAATGAATTTAATTTAGATTAATTTAATATGAATTTATCTAATGTTGATTTCTTGAAACCCTG
Source organism: Triturus cristatus (assembly GCF_964204655.1). Lineage (NCBI taxonomy): Eukaryota > Metazoa > Chordata > Amphibia > Caudata > Salamandridae > Triturus > Triturus cristatus. Next base: position 70,078,909 of record NC_140595.1, on the reverse strand, counting down.
ACATGAATCCAGTCTTTAGGACTAACGTCAGACACCCCTGCATGTCAATCAGGCCAGCGGTGGAATGTGAAATGGTTTATCAAGGTGTGGCAGCTGGAGGAATGTATCTGTCTGCAAAAGTTTAAGAACAATTTGATCAAAACCTTTTTTCTCAGATGTTCATATCCCAAGATTCTAAATATGTAACGCAGACAGTAAAAATGAAATATGTTTAATATGGATTATACAGCGAATGTGCATAATATACATTAAATATGCATAACTGTCATAATTCTATAGAAACATATTTATAGCTTGTTCACATTGATTTTACTATTAATCGGTGTGACATACTCTTGCAGTACTCCTGACTTAGACCAGATCTCTCATGTTTCCCATTTCCATGCATGAGCAGCTAAATTAATCAAGGAATGTCCTTTGAATTCTGGTACTTGTATTCTTAGTTTTATAACAGGTTAAACATGACTAAAAATCCCAACATGCATTGAAAAGAAAACAGGAATGGATGAGTTACTCATGCAAGAAACTGGGTAACTTGAGACGGCTGTTACTCCTGAATTCAAGGAGTAAGCCAGGACTTACTTTAGAACCCTGTAGTAAACTAGGAGTACTACAGGAATAAGCCACAAGAGCTCAAGAGACATTAAAACATTTGTGTGACTATGTTCTGCTCTCTTTCAAGGCTTTTCAGTTGTCCTTCAGCTGAGGGCGTCAACTAGCAAATTTAAGCCCGGGGCTAGGAAAATAGGAACCCGTGCAACCCATTAAACATTGCACAGTGGTACAATCCAGTTTTATTGACAGCCTTTCACGCACCTGCATCGAGGTGTAGCTGATGCATTCATGGTTTGAAGAAAAGTAGCAGCTGAAACTCATTAATCAAGTGAACCGCTGGTATCTCATTCCGCACCTTCATCCATCTCTCTGATCCATCAACACCTCAGTCTTTTCTTACTTTCCTTTGAAGTAGGTGTGCTCAGATGACGCATGGCAAACGCTGGCGTTCTGACAGGGTTGAGATAGCTCACCGGCCCTGCTCTGGAGGTGAGAGAGATTGGTTTTATTAAATGTAATATTAGTAGGTGCAGGGGTACATAGTTTGTCTTAGAAGTCCATCGCCGATGATGCTGAAAACTCAGACTGCTGAACATCAAGACAGTCTCGTCTTAATTCCACCTCATGCCCAGTGGTGGCTCGCTGAGGGAGTGCTGCGGGCAGTGGGGTGGAGTATGGGAGGGGCAGGGTGCGGGGGTTGATGAACTCGGACATACGACGAGTAAGGTAAGTAATTAAATAAATAAAACGAATTACCTTGCGCTCGCTGCATCGCTGAATTTTGAGATTTCACCTGTGGCCGCCATTCACACTGAATATTCGATATTGGCCAAAATTCTAAAGAAGCTCAGCAGGGAAGAAGAATGGAGAGCCAGAAAGAACGTGAGAACTAGGTGCATTGTGTAGGTTGTGACCGCGAATCTAGTCCCCACTTAGCCCCAAGCAGACAAAGAGGTAGAGCAGTCAACAAAAGTGAAGTTCCAGGGTCACCTACGTCTCTGATATAAGACAAACATTTTAAATCTTTCAAGCCCTGCATTGGAAAGAGACCGCCTGAGTGACAGCCGTACATTAAAATTAATGAGATGGAAATTTGTGGCGTGGACCTTGTGAATAGGGAAAAACCTGCAACAGTCATGTCAGGACAATGAGGCGGACCAATCACAAACCCCGCAACTGTACATTTAAGAGGCATATGTTTTTTTCTCATGTCCGCAAGACCTGCAAAGTTGAACTCCAGCAATAAAAATAATTATGCCCAAACCGTTAAATTATAAGTAGGATAGGCGTATATCCAAACACGAACACGCTAATTTATAAAAAATGTATGTCATTGTAAACATTTTGGGCATATTTGGGTTATTCTGACAACTCCTCCAGGTTTTAAGACACTGTGGTTCAACAGTCTTACCGCTAATTTTGTAGGGTAATTCAACAACAAATATTTGATTGACTCTTTTAAATGTGGCTAACCCCAACAGGGCACAAGTTACCATACTTAACCTACTCCTGATCTCACCTGAGGGATGACTGGAAATGAATGAAAAGAAACAAAAAATAAATTTAACCTGTTAAATTAATATTGACATTTATTTTTCAGATACACTGAAGATAGAAGGTGTACGCAATGCAATATAAATTAGTAAAGCATAAACGTTTAAAAACGTATTTCAATGATGTTAGACCTGGCTTTTTCAGTGGGTGTATCCCCAGACTTTTTGCTTTTTGGCCTCCTGTTCCTGAACTGTTTTTGTTGGTTTTATGACTCTGGGCACTTTACCACTGCTATTTATTTTTTAAGTGCATATGCTCTCCCTGTAAATTGTTGTCATGGATTGGTGTTTCCAACATTTGCTATTTGATTTACTAGTCAGTCCCTAGTACAGTGCAACGTGTTTGCCCAGGGCCTCTGAATCAAATGCTGCTAGTGGGCTTGCAGCACTGATTGTGCCACCTACATAAGCAGCTTGTAAATTTAATGCCATTGCAGAGCCCTGTGTGCAGTCTGGTACTTCCATGTCGACCTGGCACGTGCACTCACTTGCCAGGCCCTAAGCTTCCCTTTTCCTGCATCACAGTCACCCCTAAGGTAGGCCCAAGGTACCCCGTGGGCAGGGTGCAGTGTATGTGAAATGTAGGACATGCCCTGATGTGTGTGGCATGTCGTGATAGTGAATTACTGCCAATTTCGTTTTTCACTATTGCACGGCTACCTGTTCCCATAGGATAGAATGGGGAGTTTATTTATAACATCTTATAAACATAACTGCCCCTAAGAACAAGGAAGGAAAATAAAGTTTAGTATGCCTGAACTCAGAATGTTAAAATGCATCTTTTAGTGAGGGTGATTTTTACATTCTGTATTTGAAAATAGCACTTTTAGAAAGTAAGTACTTTCTTGCTTAGCCATCCAGTATGCCTCTGCCTGGTTTGTGTATTGCATATCTGGCTTTTGGGTGACAGGAGCTGGGGAGGAGCAGTGGCACCAGAGAGCCTGATGAGTCAGGGCTGCGCTGAATAGACCTGAGCTGCAATTAGAGTAGGGGGAGGAGATTTTCTTTCACCTGAATGGGCCTGGTCTGCCAAGGACAATACTGTCTCCACCTCCTGCCAGGAAGCTGCACCAGGAGAGGACAGAACCAGTTTTGACTGAGCACAGGGCTTCTCTGCCACCAGAGGACAAAGGATTTTGGGATATAAATATTGAGGCCCGGAACTTTATATCACTTCTGGGAATCAAGAGGGACCTTTGCCAAGGAGAAGAGCCGGAGAAGCTGAGGAGGAATAATGACCCTGTGCTGTTTGCTGTCTGGGGTTGGCCTGATGTGGCTACTTGCTGCCAAGGAAAGCAGAAAAGAACTTTGCTCTTGCTTTGTCACCTGCTTGAGGAAAAGATCTCCAAGGGCTTGAAATTGAGCTTGCCTCCTGTTCTGAAGTCTCATGGACACAAAGACTTCATTTCTTCTGTCTCTGCATCTGGAACTGCTGTCAGCTGCCACAGAAGGAACTTGCAACACAGACGCCGGCGAGCGATGCCGTAACCTGCACCAAAGCCGTGGGCACCGCTCATGAAGAGCACGATGCACCGCCCCGACTTGCACCGTAGGCCTGACGCCTGCTGACTCCATGCCACATAAACTGTGAAGCCGTCATCGAGGCCGCTGCCTACACCAGAGCCAAGGATACCGCTCGTGCTGTCCACAATGCACCGTCCCGACTTGCACCGCAGCCACGATTTCACCGACGCAGGTGCTTCATCAACGTGGAGCCGATACGTGATGTGGGTGATTCCTGAATCCATCGACACTGCACCACAGTAAGGAACTGACGTCTCACCTCTCCTGCACCGCAATAAGGAACCGAGGCTTCACCTCCCCTGGGGTCGTAAGGAAACGACGCTGCCCGGCGCCAAGGAAGCATCACATTCCCGACGCTGTGCACCGTCTTTGCTTTCATCAATTCCAAGGTACTGTTCTTTATGGGCCTGCTTGTCGCCACGCCCGACGCCGCTTACCTCAGGGTCAGTGCCGTACTTTAGGATTTTTATCTATAACGACGTCATAATAACTCCAGGTGTGAATAACCTATTTTTGATGATATCACGATAACTGTATTGTGAATTTTTGCTGTTTGGTCTTGTTTTGGTTTAGATAAAAATTACTTATTTTTCTAAACGGGTGTAGTGTCCATTTGTAGTGTTTTCACAGTATTACTGTATGTGTTCACAAATGCTTTACAAACTGCCTCTGAGGTAAGCCTGTCTGCTCATGCCAAGCTACCAAGGGGGTGAGCAGGAGTTATTTTAGAAGTGTATCTCCCTTACCCTGACTAGAAGCAAGGATCCCTATTTGGACAAAAGTACCTACTTCTGCCAACTAGTCCCCCATTTCTAACAAATGCCAACATTGTCTAAGACATTTTAGAATACAAGAAAAGACCCACCGAGCCAAATTCAATTGAACTGGATTTGGTTTGCCAGAATTGATAAGTTTATCAGTATGTAGAAGATTTTTGGATTACCTGCCTCTAATTGTTAGATTGGTTGAATCACTGGGATTGCAAATTGTTCCATGGGATTATAATAAAATCTGCAGCATAGGGTTATCCAATCTAGGTCACGGAGGGCTCAATTGATTCACAGAGATACATGTGAGCACAAGTATACTAATCGGAACTCATTAACATATTCAGGAGTTATTCTGAAGACGTTGAATGAACGGGGCTCTCCTGGACACAGTTTTGCTATTCTTTAATAACCTTCCTGCTCTAAGCTTTACTGGGAGGTCTCTTTGCCCAAGAGACTGAGGCGCCGCACTTATTTTACTCAAGCCCATATGGCAAAATTGACTTTTAACGATCAGCTGTGACAATATTTTTCTTATTTTGATGCCTTCACTTGTTTTATCCTTTTTCTTGCACTCCTTTTCCTGTGTTTCAGCAAATTATCACGTTTGTTATGGTTTCCCAGGGTGTATTCTCTTAAATTTTGTTAAAGTAAATCCTCTTTTGCAGAAGGAAGGGCCTGTCAGCACCCTGCAACTGAGTGTTCCACCAGATGCTTAGTTGAGGAAGCGGGCGGAATAAGGCTAGTGTGATGGAAAATGCCCATGAGGCTGGATCCATTTTTTTTTTATCCCAGTTTAAAGTGAAGATTGAGGGATTACTGACAAATCTGTGTGGTAAAATAGCTTTTGATTCTTTCAGCCAGAATAATATGTGAACTCTACATAGGTGAAAAAAAATTGAGCTTTTTGTTCTGAATTTTGCTCCTAAACTTCGCTTTTAAGGAGTTTTGTTAATTTGCGGTGCACGCTACTTCACAGACTTAGGTACCGCTCAGAAATCATATAGTTAAATGTCTTGAAGCTGCATAAAAAGAGGCCACATAGTAACAATTTATGCAACTTATGCATAATGACTAAATTACCCAGGAAGGCAATACAATATTGGGCACTTTGTGTAGCATTAATATCAATGTTATAGTACATTTTAAAAACAGACTGATGGCACTTGTTGCTGTTCCTTTCATTGAACAGATTGTGAGCAATCAATGATAAAATCAACAAATAAGTGCTCTGCATGATCACTTGGTAAAAAAGAATTGAAAGAATTCCAAACACAGTGCTATGGAATAGGGAAATATCACAATGAGTCCTGCTTCAAATTTTAATTTTGTCAATTTCAGAATTTTGCTTTATGCGAAATTTCGTCAACTTTTGATTACAAAATGTCCTGTGATTTTTTTTACACAAGATTGACCTCATCGGCACAGAAAATATCTTAGCAAGACATTTTGTGCTTGATCCAGTCTCATGTTGTAATCTTGTGAGAGCTTATTAACCAAAACGCACCACCCATGAAATTTACCTGCAATACCCACAAACCATCTTTCAGTCTAAACAATTAAATTCATGATTTTAAAAAACATACTAATTTCATGAAGTTTTGTGAAAAAAGATTTACAGAATTTTGCATACAAGTTATCACAATCGCAGCAGCATACGTTGAGTAGTGGAGCATATAGCTAGTCCTGGCCATGCTGCTTAAATTTGGTTGCCAAAATCTCTATTTTTAATATATGCTCATTACCTTAAAACGTCTGCGGCTACCAGTGAGGCCAGCTCTTATATGCTCTTGGCTATATAGTTTTGCAATATAGTCTTACAGCCCACTGCAAAGGGCTATACCAGTTGTTGAAGGCCCTGAACCCGACGTGTAGGCCCGAACTGCAGGTGAGGGCCTATAACCAGGAAGAGGGCCTTTATCAACTGGCATAGCCCAAGGTAGAAGGGCTATAAGGTTATTATAATATTCCACCCAGTGAGGGTAGAATGTTCTAAAGTAGAAAGGGAGAAAGAAAAAGACAAACATTAGAATGTTGGTGCTCCAGGCTTAAACCAGCCATTATAAGCCCAGAGCTACTCCATTGTTCTCAATGGAGCTCTCAACATTCCTATGTTCTAATATAGCCTTATAGCCCACCGTAGCGGGCTATACCGGCTATTAAAGGCCCGCTGCAGCGTTAAAGGCCCGAGCTGAGGGCGAGGGACTTTAACAAAAGCAGCGGGACTTTAACAGCGGTATAGCCCTGCTACGAAGGGCTATAAGGCTATTAGAACATTCTGCCACTAGAGGGCAGAATGTTCTAACAAATTAAACAAAGGCTTCTCGAAGCTCGAGGGGATTTAAATCCCCTCGAACTTCGAGAGGCTTTTATAAAACATTGGAATGCTGCTCTGCGGGCCTTTACCGGCCCGTAGAAGCATGGAGCACTCCATTGTCTACAATGGAGTGCTCCACATTCCAATGTTCTAATTAGTTATACAGATCCATTTTCCATTTTGCACAAACTGGAGCTGGTGTCGAATTTTCAACAAGGCTAATTGAGTTTCTATAACTGAACAAAAGGCACTTAACCCGGCATTTGGAGCCCTACATTGATCAAGGGCAATGCATTATTTACGATTTTGATTTGTAGAACATTTTGGAAAGCTCTAGCCACTAAAGATTTGAGAGATGATTCATGACCCATCAGAAGCGATGGGTGGCCATCATCGTCCAAGGAGGACAACATTACTCGGAGCCACCATGATGTCTACACTGCCCCCAATAATTTGAGCAGGGCCACCTCAGGTCATGGACACCATAATGCGTAGAATGCTCATAATATGAAGGCAGTCCATCTTATGCCAGAACCAATATAATGCCCAGGATGCCACTAAGGCATTTTATGCCAAGCCGACCATAATAACTAAAATGCCTACAATTTACCAATAAAGGCGGCATAATGTGAGGACCAACTAAATGCCTACACTGCTCAGAAAATGTCAAGGAATGCCTTAATCTGGAAAAGTGCCTTATGCCACAGCCATCATAAAGCATAGAATGATCCCTAAATGCCTGGGAGAGTCACCTATGCCAGGGACAATCACTACCAGATGCCCAAGGATGGGAGTCATCACATACCATGGAGTAGTCACCAAACATGCTTAAAGAAACACACACAGATGCACAAGCACACATGCTTCTGTACGGGTACACAGACCCGGCCCGCTCAAACAAGCCAGTGTGAGTGACAGATCAGGGTTTTTAATACATGGCCAATCACCACGATGCATGGTCATTAGCCATATGTAGAAGGCATTGTGCTATAGGGGTCTGGCGTGCCACCTCTGGGAAATAGTACATGTGGTTATTGCATGTGTGCTGGTGCCCAGAGGGACAATCCGGTTCAGTGCATAAGGTAAAATGTACATGTAGGAGGTTTCTTAATTAAACTTTTACAAATGACTGCTAATTCACATATTTATTTTGTACTGAGGATACGTATACCATACACCCAAGCATGTGTCACTTGTAAACCATTCACCCCATACCTTTCCCTGTTAATCCTTAAATTAGTCACCATTAAATGATTCACTCCTAAATCTGTCATCCTTCACTCCTAGGCACGCCGACCTTCACTCCGAAACCCTTCGCAGTTAAGCCATTTACGCTTAAACCCTTCACCCCTAAACCTTCCCCTTCACCAATATACTCTTTGCAATTCACCCATAAACCCTTCCCCTTCAACCTGAAACCTTTCTCACCTCACCTGTAAACCCATTGCCCTTCACCGTAATCCCATTCACCATTCAATCCTTCACCATTAACCCTTAGATATTTTATGCTCAAACTCTTCATCCTCATACCTTCAAACTTAACTACTTATAATAAAATACTTCACCCTTCTCCTTTAACCCTTCACCGTTCATCCTTAACTCCTTCAACACTAAACTCTTCAACATTCAACACTTCACCCCCACAAACCCGAAACCCTCGCCTCTCCACCCCACAATCTTCACCCCACAGCCTTAAACTCTTCACTATTAAACCCTTGCCCATAAACTCTTCGCCATTCAACCGTAAACCCTTCACCCTTTTACCCTTCACCCTTATACCTTCAATCCTAAATGCATCCATTTTTGGTTGCTCCCTAGCTATATATATATATATATATATATATATATATATATATATTTTTTTTTTTTTATATATATAGCTATAGATAGATAGATAGATAGATAGATAGATAGATAGATAGATAGATAGATAGATAGATAGATAGATAGATAGATAGATAGATTAGATTAGATGAGTGAATCATCTTTGGCTCTAGCTGGGATTGTTTGTTCTGTTGTACTGCATCTTCTTTTCCCAGACTCTAAAGTTGTTTTGCTGTTTTTATGAACCGATTAGGGAGCTACAAAAAGCTCAATAAATCAAAAAATGACTTAGAAGGATCTGCTGGAATATTTCGAGCACAAAAATATTTTTGGGAAGTACCAAGCGTTAGGCATAGCCATTTATGCTTCCCTTTAGAGTCGCAAATTGCTGAAATATTTTATACCGGCAACGTCCGAAATGATGCCAGTATTCGTGTCCATCTTATTATTCTGGTAGACTAGTCAAAGAGCTCAGAAAGTTACGAAACCGTACTTTTGCATTTAAATTATCTTTCCAAGATATCATTTTTTGTATAACCTCTGGGTAGGTAATTTGACTGCGCTCATAGGATATGGCTGATGTGAGTGATTAGATCATATAATAAATATGTCTTGCAGCCACTAGGGGCATAATGTTTTTAATACTAAAGTTACTGAGTACAAAGGCTGGCTTTACTTGATTAGACCTCATTTTTCTTTCTTCCACCGCGCGCACTTTCTCAATCTTCAACCAGTGGCGTAGCTAGGGGGAGTGGCGGGGTGGCTCTTACATTCAGCCACCTCGGCAGGCAAATGCAGGGGCTGCCACAGGCGGTCTAAGGCCTAGTTACGCCACTGTCTTCAACTGACTCTTGCCTGTTCTTTTTATTCCTTTATTTCTCACTTTGCCACTATTTTCCCATCTTTCTTTCCTCACTTCTATCTTTTCTCCTTTTATTGCTCTTGAACAAAATCTGTTCATGAAAAATAACCCCAAGCACAAAAAAGTGAGTGCCAGTGCCCCAGCCCTGACCTGCTACCACTGGTACAAATTAAGCTTTGCACAAAGTGTTGGTCCTGTCAAACATTGAACAATAAGGCCCAGAAATTAAACCACGGGCCTGCAAAATTTGCATAATTTGCTTTTGGAAAATTGTATGAAATGTTCATGAAACTGGCATAGTTACAAGAAATAATATAATTTGGGGAATGTGGCATAACAAGTTTAATGCAAAATTCCAGAAAATAAGTGAAGTACGCCGGCATAATTTAAATCTCATGTACCCCTAATTGCTTACTAGCCTGAACCCACAACCACTGAAGTTGTCTGAGAATCTGTGCCACAGGCTGAAATTACTTCAAATGAATATTAGTCACACAGTCAGCTCACACATAACTCCAGTGAATCCTTTAAAATAGTGGTTCTTAACCTTTTGACTTTTTTGAACCCCCATTTAATAACTGCTGGAGTCCGGGGACCCCCCACTGAATTATTAATTGAGCCCAGGCACCCCCACTGAGTCATTAATGGAAGCCAGACACACAAAAGTAATTTGGATTATTTGAAAAGCAAAACAATACACAAAAATACAGGTCCAACCATTGATCACTATAACAACCAATGGCCGGCTCTACGATACACCAATTCATGTATTAATCAATCAACAGAGTTTTCAATCTTTTATAATTCCCTAGTGTATGTTTCCTATCACTATTCATATGTTTGTGGTGTATCAATTTAAAAGTGTCAAAAAACCATCAGAACACCAGTTCTACCCCAAACATGACTAGAAAAAGGTGAGGAAGGAAAGAGCACCTCACGGTAGTGACACCAAGGGGGGTTTTGCTGGTTGGTACTCACCAGTATACCCACTTATCATCATCGGTTGCTCTTACTCTATGTGAAAAACAGAGAAATTATAATAAACTAATATATAATTTCAGTGTATAAAAGTGGTGAAAATAATAATAGTGCCAAGTGTTTTTATATATGTGTCCAATGAACCCCAGTGAGAACATAAAAAATCTTAATTCTCACCATTAAAAAACAGTGGTGCTTACTAGCTTGTCGTGACTTTATTGAATACTGTAAGCTCCCACAATAAAAATGGTTTCAATCAAACCATACCCAGTTCTATAATGCCAACATGTTTCGTTGCCGACCCATCACGCAACTTCTTCAGGGCTAAGGGGTTCCAAATCACCTTCACAAATGGTACACCTAAAACCTCTGATGGTATAATACAAAAGACACAAGGAAAGCCAGTGTAAAACAAACCGTCCAGAATTCCGGACGCAATCATGAACTCAACAATTTTAAATCAGTAAAAAAGTACTCAATTCCGTTTTTACCAGAAGGTTGCAGAGCCTTCTCATACCCGCAACCGTCTTCAAAGTGGAACACGTGTCTTCTATTCACGTGCCCCAGGGGTGACTACCAAATAACTCATCCCCTTTACGTATAAAAAAAAGGAAACATTCCTTTCATCTTTCCTTTTGTTATACATTCTCCAAAACATAGTCCATTCTGGACATTATCCTGGCATGTATATAACGCATCTATTCTTGGTACCCAACTGTGGGGATTGTCCAAGACCCATATCGTGCTCAACCCGCTAATCATTCAAAAGTCGTGTGGCAATGTTCATGTGTAAATATACCACCACTCAAAGCAAGGCAAAAACATGGTCTTTTAATACGATCTTTTCTTCCTTTCGCTCTCTTGGTGTATCTTACACCAAAGTAAAAAGCTCATGGCTTCACCAAAAATCAGTTGCTCAATCATCAGCTATACCTCCGTCTCACATAACATTTCACTTCGATACTTCTACGTCTACCACTCACTGAGCCCAGGTGATATTTCAAGACGCCATTCCATCAATCACTCATCTCACCCGTGCCGCGTCCCTCCGGCGTGTGTGCAGCTTCCTCATTGAGCTCACACCACGCACGGCTTAAGGGATGTGGTTGGCCACGCCCACTTCCGGCACGTCATCCAATTAGAAACGGATGTATGCTTTCCCAATATGGTAGCCATCTTAGAATAGAGTAAATTTCGGGAAAACAGCCATCTCCGAATATGCCACCACGAGCCTCGTACTCAACCAAGTCTTTTATTGTCACATGTCGCAAGGGTGTCTACCTAGAGATCATTTGTTACGAACTATCCACTCTTGCATTGCCAATGGATATTATATAATCCATGTTTATCACAGCAATTAAAAACTGGTGGCCATTTTAAGTTGGGAACGGAACTAAAGCAAATACAAGACCCATTCAAAATTGTCAAATTACATCTCTACAATATATATAGAGATCGAAACTATATTAAAAAATATATATATTTTTCCAAAAAGAATATATCAAATAATCATGCGTTTCAATTGTAATTCCTTAATATTTTGGCACAGGCCACCAAACTCAAGCATATCTACAAACCTTTCTCCCTTGCTCATTCCGTACGTTCATTCAGCCATTCAGTCATCCAATATTGATCTCTAATATCAGATATTCTATATTAGGGAGATCTTAACACCCATATATCTTTTGCATGAACCCCGGTGATAGTCAAAACAGGCATCCCAAGATGTATTGTGCCTGACCTCACGACATGAATCCTCGGGAGAAATCAAGTAAGCTTCCCCGAGTCGAATGATAATTTCTATATACGATAACTCATCAATAAAATTCACTGGTCTTTTACATCTGTCACCTAGACCAACCATCTCATCGTCTACTGACTTTATTCCACTCAATCGAGTCGTTCAACCCTATCTGGTCTGCCTTCTCTGAGAAAATCCATTTAGCCTCTTTTCTCGCCAGAATGGAATCAATATTTTATGATTCACCCATCACTCTCTCCAGGACAGTCCATCTCAAGTCCCTCGGAACATGATGTTTCTCAATAAAATGTTGCACCAGCCGGGTTGTTAACTTTTTCGCCTTGAGGGTGCTCAAATGTTCTTGTATGTGCACTTTCACCTTCCGTGATGTCAAACCAATATAGTGCAGACCACAACTGCAGGACAACCTGTAGATGACATTAACCGTATTGCAATTACTAAACTTGTTTAAGAACCAAGTTTTGCCATCCTGCAGAGCTACACTTCTAGTGGCTTGAGTGAGATTGCAAACTGAGCACCCCCAACACGGGTGGTGGCCCGATGGAAGATTGGCTACTTGCGTTGTCATGAGTGTACGAGTGTGGACAAGTTTGTCTTTCAAATTCGGTGCTCTTTTGAATGCAAACCGTGGGGGTGGCATCTTACTGGAAGGCGTGTCAAGAATGGACCAGTGTTGTCTTACTATCTGTCTCATTTTTGTTGAGAGGGGATCAAACGTCATTACAACAGGCAGTCGTTTGTTTTTTTCTTTTTTGTTTCTCTCCAGTAGCACATCACGTGGAGTATTTAAAGCATGTTTCCTCGCCTGTTTAATGATTTTGATGGGATATTCCCTTTCTTTCAACTTTGCTGCCAGTTGTTCTGATTGTTCAGCAAACTTACAGGTTGTAGAACAGTTGCGACGATATCGCAAAAACTGACCCACTGGGAGATTATCCCTCAGAGCTCTAGGGTGGAAAGAGCGGTAGTGAAGTAAGGAGTTCCTATCTGTGGGTTTTTGGTGTACACTCGTTGTCAACCTCGATTCATCAACCGTAATGTCTACATCCAAATACACCGCTGACGTATTACTGAATGTCCATGTGAACCGGAGACATTCGTCAGCCTGATTTAGCCATGTCAAAAATGCCAGCAGATAGTCCTCTGTACCTGTCCAGATACAGAGGACATCGTCAATGTAACGTCTCCAGAGGTAGATGTTATCTCTGAAGTGATTGGAGGCATGGTATACAACATTCTCCTCGAACTGGCCCACATAGATGCAGGCCAGACTAGGAGCAAATGTAGCCCCCATTGAAGTCCCGGCTATCTGGAGATAAAGTTGTTTTTTATATTCAAAAATATTCCTTGTAAGTGCCAGTTCAATGCACTGCAGCACGAACAATTGGGGAGTGTCATAGAACCCTTCCAGAGCCCCCAGGGCCCGCGCCGCTGCCACCAGCGTAGCGCCCTGGGGTATACTGGTATACAGTGATTCAATATCAATAGTAACCAGCAATTGATTAACGGGATCAAACTCCACAGTTTTGAGAATGTTCAAAATATCTGTGGTGTCCTGTACATATGAACGCTGTGTAATCACTGATTCCCTGAGGAGGAGCCTAGCGCGCAACCAAGATGGCCGCGTAGGTGCGAGGCTCCCGAGGACCTCCGCGACCTCCTGAATTAATCCTGGCGATATCCTGTCCTTGTTGAGGGGACTGTGTCGGGGAACCCGAGCTGAGGCGCCACCCGTTTTTTGGGCTCGAATCGGACCCCGAACACCGGTGGGAGCATCGATCGAAGGTTGCGGCCTTCTCCTCGCCGGCCCCCCGGATTGGAGTAGTGGGGCGATCCGGGGACAAAGTGAATAACAGCGGCGAGCGGGGCTAGGCGACTCGCGTACCCCGCACTTTCGCTTTCGCTTTTGCGCCCTCCTTGCTCTCAAGCGGGGTTGGGCGGCGGAGCGGGGTGCGGTGGTGTGGCCTTGTCCAGGAGCCCGGCTGACCCGCCGGCGGTGGGTTGACCCGCGGTTCGGTGGTCGCCCCCGCCCCCCCCCTGGCACCCGTGACTTGGTATAGCGGCCCGCTCGGGGAGCTTGACACGACGGTGGAAGAGCCAGCATGTCCACCAAACAAGATGGCGACCGGGCGAAGGTGAAGACGACTCGCCGTGGCACGGCGCACCAGGCTAACAGTATGGACCGCTACACGCTCCAGAAGGGTTCTCCGGAGACATCGCGTGCATCCCCGGTGGGCCCGACGGAGGCATCTGCTCATCCGGTGGATCTGACCCTCCGGGACGTCATGGGCGCCATCGCAGAGATGAAGGCCTCGGTGGACCAGCGTTTCGACACCTTAGCGCAGAAAATAGACTCGGTCCTGGTGGATGTGAGCCTTGTGAGGGCAGACTTGTCCAAAACAAACGACCGAGTCGACTCCCTGGCCCACACCACAACGAGCCTCACGACAGACGTGGTGGCCCTCCAGAAGGAGGTGCGCCGGCTTGGACAGGCGAGCGCCCTGATGGACCGGCGACTGGAGGATTCCGAGGGTCGGGCCCGGAGGAATAATGTCCGTATTGTGGGGGTGCCGGAGGGACGAGAGGCGGAGGCGGCGGATCTTTTCGTGGAAGAGTTGATCCTGACCCATCTCCAGCCCCGGGGGCTGAGTAAGCTTTTTGCGGTGGAGCGTGCTCACCGGGTCCCCGGGGGCAGACCTAAGACGGGTGCCCCGCCGCGGCCTCTCATTGCCCGGATTTTTAATTTTCGGGACAGAGATGCTATCCTCCAGACCTCCAGGCAACAGGGACCGGTCAAGCTTGACAACATGGAGGTACATTTCTACCCAGACTTTACTCCGGCGGTCCAGAAGCAGCGACAGAGCTTTCTTGGTGTTAAACGTCGCCTAAGGGACCTGAACCTCAAGTACTCAATGCTCTTTCCAGCTAAGCTGAGGGTAGAGGTGGATGGTCGCACACATTTCTTCGACCGGCCCGAGGCGGCTGGGGACTGGCTGGACACTCTGCCTGGGGATCGGGGCCGGGGGGGCGGGGGGGGCGCGGCTGGCGAGGAGGGCCCGCCGGATCAGAATTGAGGGGTGACTGAATAGGCCTTGCTCTGGACGTTGTTCCTTCACCATTCATTGATTGCGTATGTTCCCCTCCTATGGAGGTCGTGCGGGGTCTGTTGGGGGCTTCCCTCCTCCTCTGGGGGACTAGTTAGTATTTAGCTATGGGGCGACAGGCACACTGCACTTTGGGGGGGCTGTCTGGGCTCATGCAGGGGTGCAGGGAGGGGGGAGTTCTGTTGGGACCGGGGGGTGGGGGGGGTGTGTTGTTTGTTAGCACCGCAAGGCAAACCCGCTACTGTGTTGTTGTTTTTAGAATGCTCGATGGGGGACGACCGATTGTTTCGACGTATGATGGGGGGTAGGGATTTGACTGTGTTGTCATGGAATGTTAACGGCCTGGGGGATAGGATTAAGCGTGGTGTGGTCCTGCAGTACTTAAAACGTATTTCACCAGATGTTGTCTTCCTGCAGGAGACGCACCTTATAGGTAACTCCTTTCATGCAATGAATCGGCGGGGATATCGTTTGGCGGCCCATTCCGGCTTCACCTCGGGCTCGCGGGGGGTGGGTATTATGATTAAGAACTCACTCCCGTTGGAGATTGATGAGGTGCGCCATGATGAGAGGGGACGCTACACGGTTCTGGTGGGAAGAATGGAGGGTAGAGTGTTTATCTTTATATCAGTGTACGTCCCGCCTGGGTTACAAGCCACCACATTTGCGGACCTGGGGCGCCTCCTTCTGGACCTTCCGAGTGGCCTGCTGGTGGTTGGAGGGGACTTTAATGCGGTAGCCTCTGGGTCTATGGATCGCCATCCCCCTAGGGACCTCCCCCGGGCACAGGCGTGGCTGCCCGGCCTTTTGGACACGCTGGGCCTGGTGGATTGCTGGCGATTAAAGCATCCCGCATTGCGACAGTACACCTTCCACTCGGGTGCCCATGGTAGCCTCTCGCGGCTTGATTACCTCCTTGTCCCGGCGGCCCATGCAGGGAGGGTGGGGGAGGTGCGCCATCTGGCGCGGGGTATCTCAGACCACTCCCCATTGTTGTTGCATTTCGATGTCTTCCCGAGGGGGGATGGCAGGGTGGCCCCAATCAATGCATGGTATTTGCGCGACCCCACCATTCGTGCCGATTTGATTAAAGCCTTACAGCGATATTTCGACGAGAATGTGGGGTCGGTCCCCTCGGCCATCTCCCTGTGGGAGGCTTTCAAGGTAGTTCTTAGAGGGGAGGCCCTCTCCTTTATCTCCCATGCCCGGCGGCGCGAGCGGGAGGAGGTGACCCGGGTAGAGGCCGAGATTGCAGAACTGGAGGGTGACCTGGGGAGCGGGGTAACAGACGCCAAGTTGCATGTCCTACACCTAAAGCAGGCGGCCTATCGCGCCCTCGTCACGGAGGCGGCCAGGGGCCTCAGTAGAGAGCAGCAGGGGCGATTGTATGATGTGGGTGATAAGGCTGGCAAATTGATTGCGTGGTTGGATACGAGGGAGAGAGCGAGCCGCGTGGTGCCTTTGATTGAGGGTGTGGATGGTGCATGTGTCACTGAGCCGGAAGCCATTGTCTCCTGCTTCGCGGATTATTTCCGCGAAGTTTACTCCCCGGTTTCCCCCTGCTCGGAGGAAGATTCCCATGCCCTGCTTCGGGACATCGCACTGCCCTCCCTTACGGTGGAGGACAGGGATTCGCTGGACGCCCCTCCCACCTCGGACGAAATTGCCTTGGCTATTCGCTCGGTTGCATCCGGCAAGGCCATGGGCCCCAATGGTATTCCCATCGAGCTATACAAGCTACGCCCGGATGTGTTGGCGCCCCACCTGCGCGCGATGTTCCTGGCGGCCCACTCGCAGGGTTCCCTCCCGCCGGACCAGCGTCTGGCCACAATTGTGGTGATCCACAAGGAGGGGAAGCCCCGTGAACGGGTCACATCCTATAGGCCGATTTCGCTCTTGAACGCGGAGCCCAAAATCCTCGCCAAGGTGTTGGCCAACCGGTTGATTGGCGTGGTGGGCGATTTGGTCCACCAAGACCAATCTGGCTTTATACCGCACCGCAACACGGCGCTCAATCTGCGGCGCTTACACGGGGTGCTCGCGCGTGTCCCATTTGTGCGGGAGCCGGCCATCTTGGCGTCCTTGGACGCCACCATGGCGTTTGATACGCTTGAATGGCCATACATCTGGGCGATGCTGGCGAAATTTGGGTTTGGTCCGGGTTTCATTAGCTGGGTCAAATTGCTATACTCGGGCCCATTGGCGCAGGTGGTAGTGAATGGGCGAGTCTCGGCCCCATTCGCGCTGGGGCGGGGCACGCGACAGGGCTGCCCCCTGTCGCCTCTCCTGTTCGCCCTGGCCCTGGAGCCCCTGGCGGAGTGGCTGCGGTGGCACCCTTCTATTCGTGGTCTCCGCTGGACCCCCGAGCATGAGGACCGTGTGTCCCTCTATGCTGACGATATCCTTCTGTATCTCGCCTCCCCGCGGAAATCACTGATCGTCCTGGTTGATGTTTTGCGCTCATTCGGTCGCAACTCAGGCCTGGTCATCAACTGGGCGAAATCCTGTGTCTATGTGCTTTCCGGGGAGGCTCCGGTCCTACCACGGGACTGTCCGATCCAGATTGCCTCCCAAGGTTTTCGGTACCTGGGTATCTATATCACTCTTGACCCGGAGGCCCGCTATGAGCGGAATTTGCTACCCCCCCTCCGGCGCTTGAAGGAGGACGTGGTGCGCTGGCGGCGTCTGCCGCTCTCGCCGCTCGGCCGAGCGGCCTTGTTTAAAATGATGTCCCTGCCGCGCTTCCTCTACGCCCTCCAGAATACTATGGACTTGGTCCCGGCACGCTATTTCCGTGAGGTGGAGGGCCTCCAGCGGCGCCTGTTCTGGGACGGGAGGCCGCGCATTGCTCTGGCTAAATTGACGCTCCCGTGGTACGATGGGGGGGTCGCCCTCCCGGACATTAAACGGTATTACTGGGCCTCCCAACTAGCTGCAATTAATCATGGCCTTTACGGGCCCGCCTTGAACCCGGCATTTGAGATGGATAAGATGCTCCTGCCCGGTGGCGATTACAATCGAGCGCTCTACGCTGGCGCGCCCGACTCCCGTTTGACGGGACCGACGCGTGTCATGGTGCGTGTCTGGCACGCGGCTAATGCAGCTATGGGGTGGAAGGACCGTTTGACCCGGGCGTCACCGCTGTATGCGTCTGAGAGGTTGGGCTCCCTGTGGACGTCGAAGGGCTTCGAGAAGTGGGACACGATCGGAATCAGCACGGTGGGAGATCTCTGGACGAGGGGGGGATTCAAAACTTTTGAGACGCTGCAGGCGGAGTTTCAGCTGCAGGGCAGTGAGTACTTTCGGTACCTACAAGTTCGCCATGCGCTGGGCTCCGTCTTCCCGGATGTCGCATCCATTCCGGAGTCTTCCCCCCTGGAGGACAGAGTGCTAGATGGCCATGTCCCGGACAACACGATCTCCCTCATATACAAAAAACTGATCAACGATAGATCGTGCCTGCTGACTAGTCTCCGCGAGGCTTGGGTTGCCGACGGGCTGGAGCTGGACGACGAGGATTGGATTTCCGCGGTGGCCTCTCCGAAAGAGGTGGCCATCCCGGCTCGCCTTCGTTTCGTCCAGCTCAAGATCCTTCACCGGGTTTACGTGACGGGGCCAAGGCTTCTGCGTATGGGTTTTGCTGGTGACGGAATGTGTAAGCGTGGCTGTGGTGCGTTGGCGACTTTCATGCATATACTGTGGGAGTGCCCGAAGGTGGAGCGATTCTGGCGTGGTGTGCATGAGGTCCTGCGTGTGGTTACGCGTGTCGCGCTGCTGCCTGAAGCGAGGAGATGCTTGCTGAATGTATGGGAACCGAATGACTATTCGGTCCCGCAGACGCGGTGGGTGACTCTGGGATACATGATAGCCAAGCGTGACATTGCTCAATTGTGGGGATCCCAGAGGCCCCCTGCGGTGTCGGCCTGGGAAGAGCATATGGATTGGTGTATGTTTCGTGAAAAGGTGGTGTATGTGGCGAGGGGTAAGCCTGGGGCGTGGGTGAAACTCTGGGGCCCCTGGAACGCCTACCGCGGGGGTATTTGTGAGCCACCACTGCTACCGGCTGCCTCGCCTGCTCCGTCTCCCTAGACGGCCCCCCTCCCTCGGCCGCGGGCGCGTGGTCCCCCAGTCCCTGATCTATTCCCATTCCCCTCTCCAGAGTTCTGCTGCTGGTTTGGATCCCCCACTTATGGAGCATGTGCTGTCGCTTTGGATCGCGGGTTGCCTTGCGGGTGTGGTTTTTTGGTGTTGTTTTGTTCCAAGAAAAGGGAACCGTACTGTGGGCATGGAGCTGTGTGGCCTGCACCATTGATTACTCCTGTTTTACTACTCTGCACTGCCGAGAGACTTTTACTGTATGTATGCAATATGCTTTTGTCATTCTAGCGGCCGGCCGGGTGGTTGTAGGCCCATACCTGTAACTTTTACAAACTGCAATAAACGGTTTCAAAAAAAAAAAAAAAAAAAAAAAAAAAAATCACTGATTCCCTGAGGAAGAAATCAGAAAATTGAGACAAAGGCTCCAACACTGACTGAATCCCCGAAACAATCGGGCGCCCAGGGGGTGGACGCTGGGGCTTATGGATTTTGGGCAAGATGTAAAATGCCGGTACAAGCGATTTTAGATTTACAATAAAGTCTGCCTCTTTACAAGTTATCCATTTTTTCCCCAGCGCATCCGCCACCAGGGTTTTGATGGTACTAAGGAGTTCAGATGTGGGGTCTCGCATTAAAGGTTGATAATTGGTGCGGACCCCCAGGAGTCTAAGGACCTCCGCTTCGTAGTCACAGGTGTTAAGTACTACCACGGCTCCACCTTTATCTGCTTGTATTATCATTATGGATTTATTATCTTGTAGCGATTTTATGGCAGTCCAATCTCTCTTACTCATATTATTGACATTGATCTGTCTATGGGATTGCTCCAGTGCTTCAATATCTCGCAATACCCGCTGTTCAAAGACAGCCACTTCAGGGCCCAATGAAGAAGTGGGTGGGCAAAAACCTGATGGACGATATAAATTGGTTGCAAAAATCGATGGGGACGCCCTCTCAGTTCCTACAAAAAAAAAATTGAATTTTGATCTTCCTCATCATTTCAAATATTTCAGTCCGGCGGTTGAAAGTGTCATGGCGTGGGGTGGGAACAAAACCCAAACCCTTGTTCAACACTCTCATTTCATCATCTGTCAAGACATAGCTGGACAAATTAACAACTATATCATTAGTAGAGCCTGAATCTACTTGTAAGTCACCAACACTGATCATTGTTGGCAAATTTACTTCATCATTGGCAACATTCATTGATGGTTCCTGCCTCTGCTGCGTGTGATGCGTGGGGAGTATGTCTGCCATGTTGGTTGGAAATGGGCCCTCCCCCTGCCTCTTCCCCTCTGGGGCGGGCCCCCTCCCCCTCGTGAACCTCTTTGGGTTTGGCCTAAAAAAGACCTCAACAGAGTACCTAAATCTTCGTTACTTCTGCTCTCAGGCGCAAAACTGACCCTGTTTTGATTTGATGTTGACGGTTGTTCAGATACCTCCTCCTCTTCACTACTGGTATTGTTGAACGTCCAATTATAGGGCGTGCGCCTCTGTTGTCTTTGGCCGCCCCTTTGATAGTTCTGATAACGAGGTTGCTCAGTGGGTATTTGATAATATTTATCTTCAACAGAGGGAAAAGCCCATTCATGTGAAAATCGATCAAGGTTTCTCTATAAACCCTTGATTTTCTGATTGACCATATATGTTTTATAGTCCTGCAACTCACCCTGGATTCGTGCCAGTTGTTCCTTGGCATCTGTGATTGTAGTATCCCTTTTTAAGGCCAACCATTAATCAAACAAATACACAAGTGATTAAATATTTTATTTACTTTACAAACAAATCTGAGAAATCAAAATTCCAATTTCAGTCGGAAGGTAAGAGCTTTTCTAAATTCAGTTTAGGCCACCCAGCTTGCACTGCTCACACGAATCAATCTGAGGATCAACTTAATGTTTATCCTCCAATTTCAAATTCCTTCACATTCACAGAATGTTTCAAAATATCGATTTTGCTTCTTTATTTGTATACACTTTAATAATCTGTGAATATTAATAAAGTTTCTATGCAGTTGCGGCCCCACTGAGTAGGTGTCATGGACTCCCAAGGGTCCCCGGACCACAGGTTAAGAACCACTGCTCTAAAAAATGTATCCTCAAGTATTAAAAAAAAACACTTCCTTGGTTTTTAGAACTTTAAGTTGACATGCGATTAGAGGTATGAAGGAGGCACTGACAAAAAGCTAGGGAAAAGTTTATGTTTGCCAAATTATATTTTATAATGTTCCTTCAAGCCCATCCCCCACTCCAGGTCGTCAACGATTTGCCAAGCTCTTAGTTGGCCATGTAAATGTAAATCCGTATTTGTAAAGCACAAACTACTCACCCTTACGGGTCTCAAGGTGCTGGGGGCTGTCGTGGAAATTAAGTGAGCTATGGTGCTGAGCTGAGCTGCCGTCAGAGCCGGGGATCGAACCGTGAACCCTGTGCTCCGAAGTCACCCACCCTAGCCACTGCACCACACCTCTCCACTCTTCTCCATGCCATTAAACTGTTCATTGCACTTTATTTATGCCATCACAGGATGTGCAATGAGGCTTTCAAAATCAATTTCGTGGCGGGAAACCTTGAAGCCCCTTTGAAGTGAGTTTTATCGGCGGGAGATTCAATTGGAGGGCTTTGGTGTGGACTACGCAGACTCTGTGTGGAGGCAAGCGTGCCTTGCCGTGGTGGCTATATTGTAAGTGCATAAACAACCGTATCTAAGGACAAAAGCCCTTCCTCATTTTTACATGGGAGGAGGTGCTTGTATCTAAATTCAATATTTATAATTCAAAATCATTGCAATTAAAACATTAACATCATATGTAAAAAACAGTTCCTTGGTTATTTTAAAAATTTTATATTTTAATTAACTAGGTCCATTTTCGTTTACCTAATTCGCCAATTGCTATACAACTATATACACAAAATAAATTTCAATGGTTACATGCCGTACTGGAACATTGATACCAGATATACACATCTTTTGTCGCTGTCGTTCGTTAATCATAGTAAAAGTAACACATAATGATCAAGTAGTTCCCAAGGATATACAATAAAAACTGTAAACATTATGTGCCACTATACAATTTAACTATAAAGTGCCTAAGTGCTTACACATTGTCTATAGAGTCTATTCATACAAGTAACTAAAAGTCAAAACTTCCAAACTTGGGGAACTTGGCTAGCTTGAGCCAGAGGTAAGCAAAGGTAGGGTTTGTTATGTAGAATAGAACTATTATAATTAAAAAGAGAATAAGCTCATTGAAACAATTTCACCCCCCACATTGGAAAACCTCTTCGACTGCAGAGACTCATGTGGGTTAGGACTTTGCTATCCATTTGCTGGTGATTGACAGGTGGGGGTTGGATTATATTTTCCAGTGCATATTGTTCATGGTAAATAGTCGTTGCCGCTGGATTTGGCCCTGACTTGAAAACATGAAGCCACCTGTCACATCAGAGCAACATTTACTTTCTGTGGATTGAGTTCACACCACGCAGCCTGCCCCATCTCCTGTCTCACCTTCACTCTGGGCACTGACCCTCTTACCAAAGAAGATGTCCTTCTGCCTCTGTGGGACATTTCAATCAGTCCAGAGGACTGAATCTCCAGTTTAATTTCTATATCTTAAAACCTGTCCAACTTCCTGGTCCCTTGCTGTGCAACACACACCATTCTCCGCCCCTTTTTTCTTCCACAGTGTTTTAAGAACATTGAACCAAAAGATCTCTGCGGTTTTGAATACGTTTCCAAGTAGACTCTGTAGGAGGCCATTTACGATGAATGTGCAAATAGGTACATATGTCACCTGACACCAGGGCTTAATTTAATAGAATAAGTGCCGGGCTCTTGTCGGGAGGCCACTGCAGCTTGCACCACACAGTGCCCCTGCCAACTGCCAATGACAGTACAAACACAACTACTAACCATCACACTCTTACGAGTGTGATAATTCATACTATTCCAGACCCCCAAAACTATAAGAATGGCTTGGGAGGCAGGTATTAGTCATTGTAAATGTAAATTAAACTAATAAACAGCTGCTGTTGTGCTCATACCTAAATTAGACAGACAGCGCCACCATGTGGCAGACTATCATAAACCCGGTGCAGATAATTAGGTGCCAGTGCCGAGCAACGGAAACCACCGGCTCATATTAAGCACTGCCTGACACGGTTTTCCCCATAGCTGGTAAACAATTGATAGTTTGTTGTTCATGGTCTCCTGTGAATGTCTTCTCCATTTGCAGAATAATTCTATTTGCTTTACATGTTTCTGTCTCATGGTTCCTTTGTCGTGAGGTGGATCCAGCCTGCTTCAGTGGACCTGCAGACCGGACACTCTCTGACAGAATAAGCAATTACTTTCAATGTCCAGAGTCATCTTTGCCCGTTACGCATCCATTGCTACATATATTCGATAAGGGTGTGAATATGTTTGTAGTTGATTGTGGTGGGATATACATCAGGAATGTTTTTCTTTTGATGCCTGATTTTTCCGTGTCGATAGTCAGAATAAATTGTATCCTTGAAAGTTAGTTCCCATTGTTTTGAACTTTGCGAGGCCAAATGAAGTTCCTTTGCATTAGACTAGGATGACCAGATCAGTTTAACAATATCAGGGTATTTTATTTAATTTACAAAAAAAAAAAAATTGCTTACATATTCACTGGTTATCTGTCGTGAGTCTGGAATAGCATGACCAATCTTTAGACAAACACTTTATGAAAATTACATTTTCTTCTCCTTCGTATTTTCTTTTTTCTAGTACTCGATTTTTGGGAGGTGAAGATCCCGCTATAGCATATATTGTGATATAAGTAGTGAAGGTAAGTTACCTCCATATTTATAAACATTGCACATTTCGATCTGATGTTAAATATGTTTAGTTATTGCGTGTAAATAATGTAAGACCTCATCAAGAACTTTTCTGTTTCCTTACCTTTTTATGGAAATTTCCTATAGTAAGACATTCGAGATAAAAACGATTTTAAAGAAACCAGGAACTGCATAAAAGAAGGGGATAAACCAGACTTCAATTATAGATTTTATTCAGGAACATTCTGGTATCATAAATTGAGTGATACCTCCTACATTTACAAGGGCCGTGTAACATCACTGAAGGGACAACATAATAGCAGGTTATTAAAAGATGATGAACACAGCAACATTTGAGAGAAAGGAAGAATACAGATTTGGAAGTCCTCCATGTTCCACAAAAGAACACATAATACTTCTATAATCAAAGTCAAACAAATCGTTAACTCGTGGAACTAATTGTTGAAATGAAATTATTTATATTACAATTGCCAGGAGGCTGGAATTTTATTATGTGGAAAACTGATTGGTGTTCAGTCTGACAATAAAAAAAGAGAGCATAAAAGGTTTATTGGCGTCAACAGACATCCATATAGGATGAATCAAAATATCCCAAAAAAAGATACGAGGGTTAAAAAGCTTTATTGTAAAGGATTAACAATATTTATTAGAAAGTAAGTCCCATTCATTCAAAAATGATATTGTAAACCCACCACACTGAGACCGCGTTTTAGAACCATGACATGTAGTTGTTCTTTGTGAAATTATAAAATGTGTTAGGGCAGCACACTTTAATCTGATGAAGTGACAGAATAGAGATATAAGATATAAAATGTAAAAAAACAAAGTGGATACTGAACAAGGAGATTTGTTTGAGTTCCTTTTGAAATTCTGGTAACCAAGCCATGAACCCAGTTGAATAACACATGTACATCTAGTCCATAAAAGCAAGATGAAGTCGCTTAGTTTTATAGTGTTTGCTGTCCAAAAATCTTTGCTTAATATGTACAGCAGGATAATAAAAACTAATGTTGATAATCATCTTTGTTACAACATCAATTAGTTTTATTAGGTCAAGAGGGACAAACTGTGCTTCATTTTGAAAATGGTTTAGGATAATTATGTTCAAGGAAAAATGCATTTTATTGAAAATATTATAACATTCGGAAGTGACATACTACACAATGATATGATAAATTATATGGGGAGATACTAATTAGTTGTGACCTGCAAAGTCTAACAAGCTGCATTCTTTTCTATGGAATGAGGGCTAATCGGCAAGTATTAGATTCTTTTGTCTAATAAAGAGATAGATCGTCGGACTGTCCGCTTTTGCTGAAATTCTAGGATTTGAACATTGAGCTACTGAAAATTTGATTAGGAACACATGTGAGTGAGAAACCTGCTGTACGTTCATTTCTTGTTCTAGTGACAAAGGCCAGATGAGTGCCTCTTCGAAAGTCATCTCACTAGATCAGTGGTTCCCAAACTTTTGACTTCTGGGGACCCCCACTTAATCATTACTGGAACCCGGGGACCCCAACTGAATCATTATTCGAATCCGGGGACCCCCCCACGAGTCATTACTAGAAGCCAGAGACCCCGTCCTAAGCAATGTTGATGATTTGAACCGCAAAACAATACACAAAAATACTGAAACAATTATTCATCAAATAAATACACAAATTACACATTTTATTTAATTAGCAAACACATTTAAATAAAAAAAAAATCCAAATGTAATTTTAATAGAATGGTTGGAGCTTTTCTAAATTCAATTGAGGCCACTCATCAGCCGTACTATATACAGTTTGATGCACCTGCACTGCTCCCACGAATCAAACTGAGGATATAATTACAATTTTAGCCTCCTGTTTCAAATTCCTTCACATTTACAGTATGTTTTAAAATGTCCAATTGTACATTTAGCATGTTTATATATACACTTTATTAGTCTGTTAATATTATTTGATTTTCAAAGTAGTCGTGGACCCCCTGAGGAGGCTTCACAGACCCCCAGGGGTCCCCGGACCCCAGTTTGGGAACCACTGCACTAGATCGTCTACTTGGTCTTTGGCTAATGATTTTTTTTTTTATCAATCAAATTTTCTTTATTTCGGCCAAATAGGCCATAAAAGATATAATCATACAACATCAATAAAAACATTCACATGAGATAAATAAAACCCAATTGAAATTATCAATAAAACCATTATACAAAAAGTTAGAGACACAAAGCACAATTGGAATTCATTAATCAGAGCAAACAGTAAGCAGTTTAGACCTTATCTGCCACATAGCCGTTAAAAGTTTGGCAACTGCAAAGACTATGTGGGGATCAGTGCTCGTTTTCAATATTCTAAACGAATTCAAATGGCTCCTTAAACCCAAATTCCTGCAAAGTGGGACTAGCCAATATTTTCTTGGTCTCATATAGGCTGAGCAGAAAAACAGGATATGAATTTCTTCCTCATCGC
Source organism: Triturus cristatus (assembly GCF_964204655.1). NCBI lineage: Eukaryota > Metazoa > Chordata > Amphibia > Caudata > Salamandridae > Triturus > Triturus cristatus. The sequence continues at coordinate 70,052,283 of NC_140595.1, read as the reverse complement.
GAATGCAACAGCCTGGGCAAATTTTATCATTCTTATTTGACCAGTTATAGGTAAAAGATTTGATAGGGAGAGTCCCTAGCCTCCATTGTATGAACAATTTTCTAGATAAAATAGGAAAAATGATGTCCATAAAACCTTCAAACTGGTATGTATCCTTGAAATTCAAGAATCGATCAGTTAAGGTGCCTTTGTTGGATACAGAGACCAGGGAAGCAAAACATTTCTCCCTATATAAGCCCGCAAGGCGTTTGCGTGAAACCCTGCGACAGCCTTGTTCAGGGGACTCCCATAGTTCCGGGTGTCCCAACCGGTAAAGTTCTTTCTTTACATAGGCTAACCACGGGATTTTATCGCGGAGGTTCATGTTCATAACGTGTGCAAGCTCTTGTCTGTAGTGTACAAGCTCAGCAGTTGACCAGAGCCTATGCCAGAATCTTAGAGGCATTAGTTGCAGGTCGTCTCTTATGGGAGGGAGACCCAAGTCTAATCTCAACGGGACGAGGGGTGCCCCTCGGGGCAGGGCCAGGAGTCGTCTCAAAAAGTTATTTTCTACCTTGGAGATTCCTGTACCCGCTTTAAACCCCCAAAGTTCTCCTCCATATGATGCTGCTGCTTTAGCCTGAGTTTTGTACATTTCAACTGCCGGGCTGATAGGTTTATAAGTTGAGGAATTTGCCACCTTTAGAATTCCGCCCGATAGTTGGGAAAGCTTTACGCAGCTGCTCACAACATGAGGTTCCCATGAAATGTTCTCATGCAATGTTACCCCCAAGTACTGGAATGTTTTCACCCTCTCCAGTTTTTCTAAGCCCAGGGAAGGATTGGGTCTGGTTTTCACGGATGGATTAAATATCATAAACTTGGTCTTCCCTAATGATTTTCACATAGCTCAGCTGTCTCATAACATAGCAGCCCCAACATTCATGCGTGTCCTCCAACATTTCTACATCAGTATATAAGAGAAAGAGATAAACAATTTAGTGTTGACGTTTATGCTGGATATAGGGCGGTCACATGAAAAACCCTCCAGATCTGATTATGCAGCCCAAAGGTAATTTATTCCAATTTGCACTGTGCTCTGCCACTTGCTGGTCTACACGTACACTTATCCTGCGTCTTTCAAATAAGTTGAAGATCTATAAAGTGTTTTCGCAGTTTCTTCAATATGAGACAATTGATCCGCGTCCATCTCACTTCTAGAGGCTGAGGAGTTTGTATTGTTTGTAATTGCCCCACCGAGTGGTAATTGCAGCTTTTATTGCAATTTTTGAAAGATGTGAGCAATTTCCCCATTAATTCAATCGAAATAGGTTATCTTTGGGGGCCCCACCACTAAGATGTTAAGTCCAGCTAGCTGGAAAATAAATTCAAGACATGGGTAGGGTATTTAAAACGACATCCTCTTACTAACTTGCCTCTTAATCTGCATATGTGAGATACACCCTTTCCTCAACCTGCATCTTAAAATCACTCTAAATTCAGTGTAGTTGTGTATTTTTAACCAGAAATACATACCGAGATGAAAACCACAGAATTACATTTTCTCAATGTCACCCTCAGTTTTGTCGCTTTTTTAATGTAATGCATTGATGTACTGACCAAAACTACTTTCAACAATTCCTGAGACTGTTTTTAAATGAAAATACATCCAGCTGACCATCGGCATGTAATGGCCACAAAGTGGAATGGACTCTTGGACCACAGCTCTCATTGCAGAGAATTGTTCATAGTTCTCGAACAACATTGCCATTTCTAGCATATCACACTGTATCACCACAGCACATATATGCAGCTATACACATAAATGAGCTAATATGCGCACACGCACACACAAACATATGTTTGCATATTTATTTTCCTAAAAACAAAAAAAGAAAAGTTAAAGTGATGTTATAGTTAGGTATGGTAATAATATCTTATATTACATATGAAAAACCTAGAAATTCACTGATGAAAACTGAATTTAAAGTGACAATACAATTAGGGGAAATTGTCAATTAAAACATGACGTTTAAGCTCAAAAGAAAAAATGAAATTCACCAGTTATAGTTAACTGAAGAAACTAACTCGTGCTCCCGCTGTGCAAGTTGTAGTCATCAATGATGTCATTTCAGACGTCATTAGTGAAGCTTTCAATGATGTCATAGAACATTTCATGAGTGATGTAATCTTTGAGGTCATAAGCAGTGCATACCGAATGTGCACCTTTGCTTTTTTCAGTGAATTTCAAGGTTTTGTTTTTTTATTTAAAATTTTATTACCATGCCTTACTTTACCAATCCCATGGCGGTGGCCAGCAACTGGGGGGGGGGGGGGGGATTGGGAGGTGGAGGGAGGGTGGGAGGTGGGGTAGGTGCTCACAGGGTTAGCCAGCAATGGAGGATGGGGTGCCCGCAGGGTGTTGGGCACACCCACAGTACGCAAAATATACATTTTGTGATTAACCCCTTCCCCGCTCATGACGGAACCGTTCCGTCATGAGCCACGGTTGCCGTGTGCTCATGACGGAACGGTTCCGTCATGACACGCCCGTTGGCGGCCGCTCCGCCTACGCGGCGCTGTTTCCCCGCCTGTGCGGGGGGACAACGCAAATGGGCGGAGTCATGACGGAACCGTTCCGTCATGAGCACAGGTCAACCGTGGCTCATGACGGAGCGGCTCCGTCATGAGCACAGGCCCGCCGCGCTGCCCCCCTGCCCCCCCCAGCGCTACAGCGGAATGTCCGCAGCAGCGAAGGGGTTAAACAAACGATCTCATTAAAAAAAATTACATATTTATTCAGGAGTTGTTATTGTAGCAGAATAGAGATGACGGAATTTAATGTGGTTAGAGTCAAAAAGATTGACAGATGAATGGTAGGCCTGGTATAGTTCGCCATTGTCGATTTTTTTTGTGATGTCTTTATGAGTTGATGGCAGTTAACAAGTTGATAGTTGCAGTGATTTTGCAAAAATGTTTATATTAAAGAATTGTGTTATGTAGCTAGCTTTGAAGACAGCGGAGAGTGGACCTTAAAGAAGGGCGTTATTACGGTATTGAGTTGCGACAAACCAGCTGATGGAATGCTCGAATCAGCTGCTCTCTGTAGCATTCCATTCCATTATTACTAAGCTCGTCTCTGCTATTAACAAAGCCATAGGTGCATTTGTAACATGTGAAACTATTATTCCTTTTTTCATAGACATAGTACTTTTTCGGGGAGATACTTAAAACACCAGCTCGGAACTTATTTGAGAAGTTCTGAGCAACAGAGAAGCAAAGCAGCGCTATCAAGTCATCTATGGAGAATTTTGCTAAATTTAGCTGAAGTTTGCAATCTAAATCTATTAAAACCTAAACCAAACTGTGTTCCTGCGCGAGGGGGGGATCTGGAACCAGATTACACATTCACAGCGGTGGACAGGGGTGCAGGCTTACCGAAGGCAGTATATATTTTTTTTATTTCACATATTTTGAGTGCAAACTAATCTTCCTCAAGTAAGGGGACTTCAAGGCTCGCCACCATAAAACATTCATCCCGGATCCCTATGTAAGTAAGTTCACAAAAACGAAAGGGAATTAAGCGAAGCCAGATGACGAGCAATCGCCTATGAGATAACCAGCAATAAAAAACACGAGGTCATAAAAATGCCTGATATTAAAATCGCCACAGGCACAGCTAATGTAAGGGAAATTTTGTGAGGCCATATGTGGCCTGCACGCCTTGCACTGGCCTCTGGAAGATGCAAATGTAAGAGCATGGGGGTGACATGCACTAGAAGCAAATTCAAGGCTCAATACAGAAATAGTGCAAAGTGATGATCAATTTTTTATATGGGCTAAATGCTCAGGGATATTTTTTTTTTACCCTTTTTATCCAGGAATTATGGATTTTTAGGCTGTGAATTTTCCGCTTTTCTTTACGTAGTGTAAGCGTTTCACTATTTAAAAAAGTTGTCACCCAGCACCGAGGGTGATAGTGAGGGTTTTCTGGCACCTATTGAAAAGACAGTTTTCCTCCTTGTCTCCTAGTAGACATAGAGACATGGACAATCGATCTTCTAAGGACCATCGAGCCCCCCCACCCTATTTTGGCACACCGATTGGCTTAATTGTATTCTATTAATGTGTCACTGACCCTGAGTGTACCACTCAATTAATATAGATAGAACTAAGCATTGGCAAAGCCAATCTGTGTCACCTGTCCTAATCTAGGTCCAGGAGAGGATGTGGCCTAATAGCTAGAGCCATCAACCGTGAAACTGGGGAACTGGGTTCAAATCTCGGCAGGGACACTCCACAGCCTGTGATTCTGGGCAAATCACCTAATCTCCCTGTGCCAAACAAAAAAAATTACTCTGTCTGTCTGTAACGCAACTGGTGCGCGTGTAAAGCGCTTTGATACCTTCGTATTGAGTTTGCGCTATAAAGACCTCCCCCAAAGAGAGCAATTAGTTTTCCAATGTGTCTTTACTTTGAAATTACACAAAGTGCAACACTATGCATGCATACGTATGGGTGCACACCTTCGGCTGCTTTATGAGAAAACCCTTTTCTAAGATGGTGGCCCATTTGTGTACAAGTGTGTTTTTGCACCGGTGGCTGTCTTGGTATTTTTTTTATACTTTATTAATTTATTATTAATTTACCATTCCAAGATGGCCGACGGTCATATTGCTACGCCAAAAGACTGAAATGAATGGCACTATGACAGTGTCCATATGACAGCTCCTCGCAAAAAAGTTTTTTTTTTAAAAGCAGGAGTTAGGAAGGTGAAAATCAGGAGAGCAAGGATGAGGGGCACGGGGGAGGGTGATACGAAGTAGGTAGAGAGAGTGTATGGACATTGATGTGACAGGTAAACGAGAGGATAGGTTGGGGGCGAGGAGAAAAGCCATGGGTACCCATGGAGTGCTAAAAAATGAGAAAATTGTTCACCAATGTGAGCAGTGCGCGGATACAAGCCATTCAATCTAACCAGTGGCAAAGCAGGAATACTCAAGGGATGGGACAAGATGTGAAGCCAATGAATAAAGACCAGTAAACTATGACTAAGATAGACAAGTACGTTGCCTTCTTCTGATCTCAATAGCCTGAGCCTGGCATCTCATCCTCTCTGGGTAGACATGGAAAAGGGACAATCCTCACACCGTACGGCACTGCCATAAGCTTTGGAGTTCTTTCTGCAAGTGTAACATGTACTGGAGTTGGGTTGCCTATTTGCAGGTTAGAGTGATTGAGCATCATGGACCTGGGGCTCCAGACAAACCTTCTTAGGGGAAGGAGGAGCCTCATGCTTTAAAGGAAGCTGCTACTGCCTTCCTGGGTCATGTTGCTAGGCAACGGCAGCAAATCAGAGCACTCCCCGCAACCGAACACCCAATCACAGCACTGTCTTACCAACCAATCCTAATGATTTAAAACAATAAACACAGTGTGCTACTAATAAGATGCACAAGTTTTTTCAACGCTATACAGACCAAAGGGCATCTCATTCAGTCACCCAATTACCGGTGGGTGCCTCTTCCCGCACCGGGCCACTCCTTAGTAATAAGATACAGCGTCACTTTTTCTGAGTCTCTGACGTTGTTCTATGTTATGTCTTCAAACATGGTCAATATATAAGACCGTGGTGGTTCTTCTGATCGGGGTGCATACTTTTTTTTCTTCATTTTTTGGCAAGCAGAAGGGAAGATCAAGGCAAATCGGTCTTTTTAGAATCCATTTCCTCCTTTAGCTCAAACTAAAGTTCTGGTGGCAATCCACAATGATCCAGAAACTGTTGCAGGATTACTGGCTCATCTAGACCTTTAATTGGACCGTCGTCGCTAATGGGTACAGAGTACCTGCACTTTTAAAATTTTAAACAGAGAAAGTGCAAGCACTTTTCAACAGGAGTGAAATACTTTTATTGAGAGCATAACAGACTTTCTTTGCCGGTACTCAAAGGTTGTGAGTACCTGCATTTTTATATTTCTATTGTAACCACATTGTCAATGTATTCTGCATCGCATCTTGTGTTGTGCATGTCACACGTACATCCACTTTGTCATGAACAGGAGGGACAATTGGGAATGGGTTCTCACAGCCAACCAAAAGGGTCTGACCACAAAAACCTATTTTGATTGGTTGACGGCAGTCAGGGGCTTGTTGAACAACACTTTTTCTCTCATTTTCAGTGTCCTCTTTCAAGAGAATGGATAAGACCCTTACGGTTCACTGTTGGGAAGCGATTTAGAATAATGAGCAACTTGTACCGCCCTGAACGGAGTAGCTTGAACCGGGGTAGAAATTGTATTTTATTTCTTCTATATCACTTGCAAAGCGGATTTTGTCTTTTGTGAGCTTGGATCCATTCCATTCCACAGGCAAACCAAAAACAAGAGATCTGCTATTTTTTGCATCATTTCAAAAATGTTTCCCCAGCACACTACACCAAAGTTGGCGATGACAATGGTTTCCCAATGGTGGCTGCATCAGTAAACGTGCAGCTTGAACTATACCTCAACTCCAACGATGAAAGATGAATTCCCCCTAAGCCCGGCAGGAGCTCAGAGTGCACTGATGCCTTTTTTGGTCCTACGGAGGGAAGTGGTAAGGATGTGCACCTTGACTAAGGCTGAGGAGCAAGCGGGATAGCTCACTTGTGCAAATTGTGCACACTGTGGCAAGGAAAAAATCCTGTGCAAGTTCCACGTGAATATCTGTGTGTAAGGTCTATCTAAGAAAAACCAAAGGGGATGATGAACGGAGTGCTGAACATTGCAAGCACTCACCCCCAGTCAACTGATCTGGGTTTAATCCATCATCATTCTTTAGCTCACTCCACCACCCCAGTTCAGACATGGCCATATGCAAATCAGTCTGATCCTGTGCCTCATGGGAACAGTCCAGCCCGAACTGCCAAGCCATGTCTTCCCTGGACCGGAAACAAGCATCCTGGGACTGGTTTCTGGCTAATCAGCCAACATCAGCCAGGCTAGCTTGAATCCAGTGGCAAAGTGAGCCCAGGACCCACGTCTGGGCATACCCTGCCAACTTAGGGCGAACAAAGCAAAACCAAATCCCAAATTGTCCACATCACTTGTAGAAAACTGAACTAGTAGTTCCCCAAGAATTCATTCTCATACAGTATTATTTGGATACTTGGTCTATAGCTGAGACATCACCAATCAATCACGCCAACTGGACTCAATCAGTAGTCAGTGGACAAATAAGAAATGCTCTTATTCGTCTAGAGTATGCAGATTCCCATGAGGAACTGGCTGGCCCTGGTGTGAATTTTCTTGATTCAAAGCAGTGGCCGAGCACATCGAAATTAAGGATGTGCAAAATATGCATAATTTGCTTTTGCAGAATTACAAGACATGTTGTGAAAATGATGTGGAATTGTGCATTAGAAGAAACGTGAAATCCATCATCTTATGCTATATATTTTTACCCAAAAATTGTCCTCGTATCCATTGTGGATCCCAGGATGCATTTCGCTCGTACACTCTTACTAAACAAATGGTGAACAATTATGCAACGTGGCATAATAGTGTTGTTTCTGTAATTTCACTTTTAAAGTGTATGCAAAATAACTGAAATTGTGCTGGAAAACGCCTAACAGAAATTTCGCCCAGCGTAATGGACATTTGGACCAAATTGGGAAAGAGCGTTCCGAATATCACAAACAAAGATAAATCATTTCCAAGAGTGGATCAAATATGTGATTTTTTATTCTTATGTGCATACTTCCCCTATAGCACCCTGCACCTTGACGGTTATGATAAATTAATGTAGTATCCTCTTTAATATGCACTAGAAAAGAGTCAATCACTATAATAAACCAGACAATATCTCCCTAAAGCATTTGCTGTGTAGGAAGTCATAGCAAGAGATATGTATTTAACCTAGATGAAAAGTTATTGTGGTTACTCAGAATAGTCTTAATTTCCAACAAAGCTTAATAATCGAGGACTGGAAACAGGCACCAACAGCCAGAAACTAAAACTAACAAGAGATGACTTTGCCTAAATTTGACATGATTAGCTCTCTGATTGGTTAAAGCATAGCACTTACAAGGGCAAATGAGATAGAACTCTGATATGGGTCAGCTGATTGGTCAAGAACAGATTCCATTTTTAAAATATTGTATTGGGTTAAGACACCCGCTGGAGAGATTTTTATTTAGCAGCAAGTTCTGGGGTATATTAAAGGTAGGATCACTCCAATAGTTAATGCTCTTGCTGGAGTGATCAGTGTGCAGATGAGTGGCATGTTGGACTCAGCACAAATAGCATGGGGTGCTCACCGTGCGATATATAGGTTGTAATTTCTATTTTATGTTGGAGGTTCCGTGAGTAGCTACTTTTATTACAGAGAGCCTTGTGTTACCTGCTGGTCACAAGTTACAATCCTTGTAATATAGCTCAGTAAATTATGAACTGGTTTCAAGGAGCTGCATAACAACTGCAAGTCATAGGTTTATAACCTTATAGTTTTCTGTAAATCTTTCCTGATCCATAAATTCCTAAAAGTGTTTTTTTTAGTAATATATACTTTAGTATTTCTCTAAAAATGAATATCATTTTAATTATTAATTTCTTTCAGAACATAGTTATCTCTTACAGATTGAACTTCCAAAGCCATAAACCTGCCTCCAAATCTCAGTTTATCTCTTAAGCACCTGAGAAGTGACAAGCTCTGTTCCCTTGAGGGTGTTAACCATCAAGGTTCTATAACTCCAGCTGGCTCACAGCCAGGAAGAGAGACGAACAAAGGGAGGGCAGTTGGCCCTTAAAGTGAGGCATTTGTGTTGGGCTGAGCTGGAGCTGAAAATAAGAGGCCTAGCTCACCCGCTGCATCATGTCCTGAAGGTTGCTGCTCTGACCACAAAGCACACAAACTGCAGACGTCACTGAATTGTCCTGGTGTCTTTCTTCACATTGTACACAGCACAGTCAGCACGTTTCACTTGGGTCGGGTAAATTCACCTCCAAAAAAACCTGTTGGATGAAGAAACCGGCTGGATCCCCCTGATTTCCAGCACAGTGCAGAACCCTTTTGAATATTAAATAAGGATAGCTGTATTCTAAATTGTTGCAAAAATCTAATTTGTGAACACATAAGTTGCGAATAAAAAAAATCAGTCTTCATTAAGATGCAAAGATTTCCAATGAACAAATGTTGCAACAAAAAAAACAAACCTTGAAAGCTTTGCACACCCCAAATCTTTATGGAGAGAGCGTGGGCAACCCCAGAATAACAGCCTAGGTAAATCGTTTGGGAGAGAGCACTTTGAGACGTTTTGAGTGTTGTGACTATAGTTTAGAGTGAACAACTTTATCCATAAATTGTTATATTGTCACATGACACAATCAGGCCTTACCCTGAGATGTGCTTAATTTGTGCCAGCGCTTGCAGGTGGTGGGCACCGCACTCACTTTTGGGTGCTGGGACTTATCTTGCATCACCAGACTTACTCAGAGCAACATAGAGACAGGGAAAGGCCGAAAAGGGAGAAAGAAGCGGGAAGGGAAAGATAGGAGGAAAACAGTGACAAAGGGGGGAAGAAGGAATGGAAAAGAACAGGTAAGAATGAAATAAACAGGAAGTGTTGTCTGGTAAAGAAAAGGATATGAGGGGGGAATCAAGACAAGCCAGTGGCGTAAAACAAGCTCCTGCAGCGCAGCAGGGCCCTCACCCCTCTGGGGGGCCCTCAACCCTCTCAGGGGGGCACCCAATCAGACCAAGACCATTAATCTGTGAGATATTACATTCTGCAGAAGGGGGGGGGGGGCAATATTTTGTGTTAGGTTTCGATAAGCTACTTTTAGTGGGCTTATGAGGCAAATATTAGGCCCTGCACTTTTTGCTTTAACAAATTAGGCTCTCTCCATGTGGCAAGCTGGATAGTCACAAACTTCCGGTCACCAACTGCCAGTTCCTGTTGGGCACCGCCCCGCGCTCGTCTGTTTTACATTGTGCTTGATCTCACAGGAAATTACAAACGCGAGGTTCGCTCCATCCCCGCGCAGGACATGGAACATTTCAAGCAGCTTTTTCGACATTTACGATGTCAGGGCGGGAGGTCGGCGCTCGCACGCGCCGTCATCCCCGGAGCATTCATGCGATATCTGCGGGGCCTTAATGCAAGCCACTGCTGATAGCGAAGAGGGAACATTCGGCACCGGCCGGAACCACGTCTGGTAATTCGCTAATGCAGCTTCCCGGAATTGGAACTGCCTCCTAATATCTGGCATAGTTACTTATTTATGTGAGGAACAACTCTCAGCGAATCAAGAGATTTCAGGCAGTACAGCGATAGACAAAATGGAGGCGGGTATGTGCCATGCACGGCGTTCATCACAGCACTGCTTCCGAAATATTACCCCCCCCCCAAAAAAAAAATATATTGCTGTTTTGTGAAAGTTTGCAATTTTCCTGTCCTTTCCCATAATTCGTTCACGATTTTTAATTTGTACTGTTTTATAAGTGTATTAATTTAAGCACTGTCTCACAGGTCATGTGGCCAGCAAATTAGAACACAAAGGCAAAAAATATTTGTAAGATGTAGTGCTAGGAAGGCCCTGTTTTATTACAAAAGCACTAATTCTGTCAAGTGCAAGCTCATATTTCAGTTCAGATGGGTTTGGCATGTTCTGTATTTGCACATTTACAAATAGGAAATGTGTTCTTTGCTAACAAGATACTAGCAGGTCGTACCTGCAAAAAACCTGTGGGATATAGTTGGGTCACACAACTTGCCATGATCAATGGCATGTATGCCATAGCTAAGGGGCAATCACTTCAAATCGAGTTTAGAGCAGAGCCAGGGCTTCTAATAAGGGACAAAATGTCGAAGAAAAAAAATCTATTTCCTTGGCCTCTGCTGCGTTCAAAGTTCACAATATCCAATTTGGTAGTAAATGTCCTGTAATACCGGAAGTGCGAGTGCTGAACTTGTTACACGGATGTCCTTGTGGGTAGTATCCAGATGTGCACTCCCTTCCTTCTCACTCTGAATTATTGGTGGTATAATGCAGCCAGGGGAGTAGCTTGGTCACTAAGATTGGGGGGTGAGCTTCAGATTTTCTAACAATAGCGCTGGCATATAATCTTAAAATAGAATATACGACACGCAGTGCGCATGAGAAGAAGGTGCTAAAGGGGCAATAGAGGGAGACGAATGCGGATTGGTAGGGGTACTAAGTGAGAGAAAACGCATTCTTTTGTAAAAATAACCAACATTGTTGAAGACTTTCAAAATGGAGAAGGAAAGTGTGTGTGTGTTTTTGTCCGTGTGTAGGTAAAAAATCCTGATGACATCCGACAGACACCTCACCATATCTGACTAAAAGCTCCTGTACACAACTATATATATCTAAAAAAAAAAAAAATTAGGGGGTGTAACACCTCAAACACCCCCCTGAAGCTACGCCCCTAAATGCAGCCCCTGCTTTGTGTTCAACTCAAGATATTTCCCTAGACTACCAGTATTAAAGAATTTATCACCACATACGTAAAATGTACTGTTTTGAAACACTGCCATAATACCATTAGCAGGGTTTTAGGCATTCGTAGTTTTGAAAAGTAAGGCAGAGCGGTAACGAGTAATCTGCCTAGAATCACACAATTTGGTAAATAGGGGACCAGGATTTGACTTCTGCTCTTCTGGTTTAAAGTCGGTTATACCATATCACTTCCTCGTGGTCCCTGACCTTGCAGTGCTCTTTTTTGGCACATGGTTACTTTCAGACAGGTATATTAACACGTATTGAATCCCCTTTATTGTGTCCGGGTGCTTAATTTGAGCTGGTGGACGCAGGCTGGGACCACCGGCTGTCATTTTTTGGGACCTGCACTTATCTTTCCTCATCAGACTTTGACCCAGAGCAAGAGAGAAAAAGAAGGGAGAAAATATTCAGTTGGTTCTTCTAGCTTTGGGCCCTGGTGCCACTGCACCTGCTGCACCCTCGATAGCAATGCCACAGCTGCTAAACAATAGGAATGTAGTTTCTGATAAGCTCTCACTGGTGTCTGTGCATCAGTCAATACATAATGCACAAAGTAAGGGCAGCATAGAGGAGTGATGACAGGGGCGTGGCCTCTCTTTGTAAAAAAAAAAAAAAAAGGTAAGAATGACTGGGTCCCAGTCACAAAATGCAGTAAAAGTGCATGCAGATATTTACGACTCCACCTCAACTTTTACAATTTTGCCAATTCAGAAATATTCTAAAAGTTACTCCTGAAAAGGTGCATAAGGTGCAGGTGTACAGGCATACTACCTGGGAGGTCATGTGACTTCAGCCATGGGCAGGGACACTGGAACTATGCAGCAGGGGAGGCCCAAGTTATGTGGCAAGAAAAGGCAAATTATGCGGCAGAATGCAGCTCATTTTGTGATGGTATTACTTCATTATTTTCTAATTTTAACACTTGTTAACACTGTCTGGGCATAGGTTGCACCTCATTAGTACCAGTTTAACACCCAAATATAAAAATAAGTTACAGAAAGGTGACCACTCAACCTTACAACAGGGCCTTGCATGCAGCACCGGACTGGGCACCGAAACCGGCCCTGGCAAACAGCTCGGCCGGCCCCCCTGGGGCGAGGGGAGGTGCAGCTCATCTGTTTGTGAGGGCCGGTTGCGGCCAATTTTGTTACAGGGGCCGATTTTGTTGACGCCCAGTAACAAAAACGCCCCCCCAGGGGCTCAAAACCGGCCTCAAACATGGCGGCCCACTGGGGAAACGCCCGGTGCCAGCTAGGGCCAGTCCGGCCCTGCTTGCATTGCGCAGCAACACATTTCACTGCGTTCTTGATAACCTTTGAACCGTTGTAACTAGAAACTATACTTTGTTTGCTAAAATCTGCAGATAATGGATTATGTGGCAAATGTGGCAAACCCATAATTATGTGAAAAACACTGCAGTTGCACAATTGTTTAATTTCAGTGGCCCTGCCCATGGGTGCTGTGCAGACAATTATGCAGTCTACTGTCCAGCAGAAGGGGGAGTACACTGCCTTTCCGAACGCATATTTTTTTCCTCCGGAGGAAACAAATGTTTCCCTGTTGGGGGAACACCTTCAACAAATTTGTGGGTGATCGATTCCCGTTACCAGCCCTTTGTGACTCGAGCCCAGCTTGTTTCAACAATGTGGGTCTCATTCAGATGTCCTGAGTCTCACATAAATGGGAACTACTTCACCACTGGGTCTTTCCCCACTCCATTTTCACCAGGTGAAACCTTGGAACATGACACAACACACACAATGATTTCCTTATTCTGCATATTGAGGTGTAGAACTCAGGTTGACACTTAATTCCCTACATCCGTAAAAGTCACAAATGGCGGTATCAATATTTCCTGGGGGTGATACCAGTCCAATTGGAATGAGGGTCTTTGGCGAGTAGTTTTGAGCAGCAGTGGCTGTTCCCTGCAGTGGGTATCTTGTGGGGGCTGGAGCAGTGGCTGTTCCCTGCAGTGGGTATCTTGTGTGGGCGGGAGCAGTGGCTGTTCCCTGCAGTGGGTATCTTGTGGGGGCTGGAGCAGTGGCTGTTCCCTGCAGTGGGTATATTGTGGGGGCTGGAGCAGTGGCTGTTCCCTGCAGTGGGTATCTTGTGGGGGCTGGAGCAGTGGCTGTTCCCTGCAGTGGGTATCTTGTGGGGGCTGGAGCAGTGGCTGTTCCCTGCAGTGGGTATCTTGTGGGGGCTGGAGCAGTGGCTGTTCCCTGCAGTGGGTATCTTGTGTGGGCTGGAGCAGTGGCTGTTCCCTGCAGTGGGTATCTTGTGTGGGCGGGAGCAGTGGCTGTTCCCTGCAGTGGGTATCTTGTGTGGGCGGGAGCAGTGGCTGTTCCCTGCAGTGGGGATCTTGTGTGGGCTGGAGCAGTGGCTGTTCCCTGCAGTGGGTATCTTGTGGGGGCTGGAGCAGTGGCTGTTCCCTGCAGTGGGTATCTTGTGGGGGCTGGAGCAGTGGCTGTTCCCTGCAGTGGGTATCTTGTGGGGGCTGGAGCAGTGGCTGTTCCCTGCAGTGGGTATCTTGTGGGGGCTGGAGTAGTGGCTGTTCCCTGCAGTGGGTATCTTGTGGGGGCTGGAGCAGTGGCTGTTCCCTGCAGTGGGTATCTTGTGTGGGCTGGAGCAGTGGCTGTTCCCTGCAGTGGGTATCTTGTGGGGGCTGGAGCAGTGGCTGTTCCCTGCAGTGGGTACCTTGTGTGGGCGGGAGCAGTGGCTGTTCCCTGCAGTGGGTATCTTGTGTGGGCGGGAGCAGTGGCTGTTCCCTGCAGTGGGTATCTTGTGTGGGCTGGAGCAGTGGCTGTTCCCTGCAGTGGGTATCTTGTGTGGGCTGGAGCAGTGGCTGTTCCCTGCAGTGGGTATCTTGTGTGGGCTGGAGCAGTGGCTGTTCCCTGCAGTGGGTATCTTGTGTGGGCTGGAGCAGTGGCTGTTCCCTGCAGTGGGTATCTTGTGTGGGCTGGAGCAGTGGCTGTTCCCTGCAGTGGGTACCTTGTGTGGGCTGGAGCAGTGGCTGTTCCCTGCAGTGGGTATCTTGTGGGGGCTGGAGCAGTGGCTGTTCCCTGCAGTGGGTACCTTGTGTGGGCTGGAGCAGTGGCTGTTCCCTGCAGTGGGTATCTTGTGTGGGCGGGAGCAGTGGCTGTTCCCTGCAGTGGGTATCTTGTGTGGGCTGGAGCAGTGGCTGTTCCCTGCAGTGGGTATCTTGTGTGGGCTGGAGCAGTGGCTGTTCCCTGCAGTGGGTATCTTGTGGGGGCTGGAGCAGTGGCTGTTCCCTGCAGTGGGTACCTTGTGTGGGCTGGAGCAGTGGCTGTTCCCTGCAGTGGGTATCTTGTGTGGGCGGGAGCAGTGGCTGTTCCCTGCAGTGGGTATCTTGTGTGGGCTGGAGCAGTGGCTGTTCCCTGCAGTGGGTATCTTGTGTGGGCTGGAGCAGTGGCTGTTCCCTGCAGTGGGTATCTTGTGGGGGCTGGAGCAGTGGCTGTTCCCTGCAGTGGGTACCTTGTGTGGGCTGGAGCAGTGGCTGTTCCCTGCAGTGGGTATCTTGTGTGGGCGGGAGCAGTGGCTGTTCCCTGCAGTGGGTATCTTGTGGGGGCTGGAGCAGTGGCTCTGTGGTGAGTGGCTGCTTGAGGGTGGCTCTCCTGGGTGCTTGCAGGCTGAACTGGGCTCATTGTGTTTGTGCAGAGTTTAAGGCAAATCAATCTTCAGTGCCTGCATTTGCAAGTAATTCATGAACAGTAGCCCTCTTCAAACAGGCAAGCACTTCAGGTATAATAACCACTTATCCATCACTCAACCCATGCTCAGCGGTGTATTTAAAAAGAAAAAAAAGCATCAACAAAGGCAATATGTCTGGATTTAAAGTGCTAGTGCACGCAGTGTATGCGCGCAAAGCCAGAAATGGAATAAAATGAGCTGTGCATTGAAGGCTCCCTTGCCTCAATGCACATCTCACTTTATGCTTCAGTTTTAAATAATGGTTGCATGTGAAGGCAGCTTTTACTATAGTGCTTTTTTAGTTTAAATTACCTAGAAAATAAAGACTATAATGAAGGCTCCCTTGCCCGCCAGCCTTCGTATGACATGGAAACAAAAGTAGGACAGTGTTGAAGGCCAGGTAGCCTTCAGTGTCGACTTCCTTTGGTTTCTATGGAGAGAAAAAATATCCAATCCTGGCAACACCTAAGAGTGGAATGCAGGTTGGGGAACAAGGGGAGCACAGTAGAGCAAGGAGAAGGGGGAGATACGAAAGAGTGGTAGTGGGGGGAACAGCAAGCACACAGGAAAAGGTGGGATGATGAGTGAGGAACATACGAGGGTGATAGGCAACAAGAAAAGGTGCAAACAGCAGCGGCCCATGTAGGTAAGAGCGGTGAGGCCGGGTGAGTGGGGGTGGAAATATTCCGATTAACAACGGCGAGGGAACATTATTTATTTATTTATTTTTTCCTCGTGGTCGTCTGTCAAATCAACCCCCCCCCCCCAATCCGGCCCCACCGCTCTTACCTGCATGGGCCAAACCAGGGTGCAAGTGGGGGATGGGAGTGGAGGCGGGTGATATGCGATGGGAGAATAAGCAGCAGACACAGAAAAGAGGCATGGGCGCGGGGGAAATACTTGAGGGTGGCAGGCAGAGGGCATCAGGAGTACACAGGGGAAGGAGGGAGGGTTGGGAGTGAACAGAAGAGGAGCAGAGCGGGACAACCCGGTGGAGGCCAGCAGGAACAAACAGAATAGACCACACTTATAGGTGTCCACATGTAGATAAATGCAAGCACCCAAATGGAGGGAGAGGCGTAACCCAAACAGCCAATAGCATTAGGTAAGCGATGATTACACAACTGAGCTGAACCAAGATGTCATTGCCAAAGTCCCAAGCCAATGGCTAAAAAAGGTCGAAGGAAGCCAATGGGTGAAAGGGACAGATGCAAAACGTCCTCTGTGTCTATTGTAGTGATGGGCTGTTTGAAATCTGCACTGTCAAAACCCAAGTCTACAAAATAAGTACACTGCCCAGTGGTTTCTTAGAAGCCCACCTTGTGATGCAGATGGTGGGACTGCTGAATACCTATTCCTTGTCCTAACTTGTGCATGTATCTACCACCTGTTGTTTACTTCGCTCTTGCAGGTTCTCTACATTCCTGCTTTCTCTGTTTTTAACTCTTGTTCTTACTCTGTGTCCCCCCCCCCCCCCATCCCCCCTTTCTTTCTCAAGGTCTAGTTCAAAGAGAGGAGAGGATGTGGCCTAACGGCTAGAGTGGTCGACTTCAAAGCTGGGGAACCAGGTTCGAGTCTCAGCAGGGATGCTGAACATCCTGTGATTCTGGGCAAATCACTGAATCTCCCAGTGCCTAACAAAATGAACGTGTCCGTCTGTAAAGCAACAGGTGGTTATGTAAAGCGCTTTGATACCTTCGGGTCAAGTTTGTGCTATATAAAACTCCCCCCAAAAAAGCGTGATGATGAAATATAAATCCCAGTCTTCAAAAATGAGTGCTGGTACCAACCAACAGCGCCAACCAGCTGCCCTTTAGAATGAAGGATCTCACAAGAATACCACGTTTCCCCCCAATTCTGAACTGTGAAAATTCAGCATATTTTAGTTTTTTTCCATAACAATACAGCCAGATGTTACCGTCTGAAGTTTGAGCCGGGTAATGCTAATCCAGATGTGAACTCCTGAATCTTAATTCACCATGTGCTGATAATGAGAGGCAAATTATGAAGTGTGGTCCTTTTTAAATGGATCGCCGGTTTCCCTCTGTGCCCTTCTCTGCTTTTCTGGTCTGAGAATTTAGACTTCAGTTGGCAGAGCAAGAAAAAATCCTGGAGTCCAAATTATATCTACAGGTTTTATTTAGATGGTGCATGCATTTCTTGTCTACTAAGCACCCCAGATCTCTCTCTTTGAATATGCAATATTAAAAGCAAGGACATGATTTCTGTAGCAGGGGTGTGGGAATGTAAGAGGCTACTCGTTCAATGCTTACAGATTCCTGGCCCATAATTGTAGAAAGTTAAAAAGAAACTTGATAGAGTAACTCATGCTAATGATCACACTTTAGAACATTCGGAATCCCAGCCTATCTAATCGATGAAAGAACAGCTGTAGCTATCACTCAATTGAAGTACTCACGTTGCACATTTTGGAAGAATTTGGGTATGGGTTGACAATCCTGATAGTCGAACCTGATTAAGAAAAGGATTGAGAAAAAACAAAGAAAACATTGAAAATGAGTGTGTGTTAATCATGCAGATTATTTTCTCGAAAAACTAAAATCGGTGAAATGAAATGCTTAAATCAGTGTCAGTTTGCTAAAAACTGCATCAGTTCCAGATGCAGAACCTAGGACTTGTCCATGAACAGGCTAAAAGGATGCATTTTTCCCTTGAATACTACCTTTTTTCCTACCTCCACGTCTTTGGCACAATTCTGAAATAAAATCTAAATTTACTCCTGTGGATTATGACTACTTTTGTAATTCAGGAAGTGCTCTCGGGAAAGCCTGGCAGACTCAGCTTTCCAAGATACCCATATAGACATCCTGTACATTTACAAGATAAATGCAAACAAATGCAAATTTGCCTTTTTAATGCCATAGTTTTATTTTTCAAGTAAGTCTTTTTTCGACAACTGAGAAACTGCTTCTCTGACACCAGCAACAATTTTCCGGGTGTTCGCTGTCTATTCCAAACCCGATTTACTCCTGTTGTACACAGGAGTTAATTGCAGTCGTATTCAGGTCTGGGATAGACTTTGAAAAAGTTGGTTCATTTTCCCCTATTTTACAAGGCAGCTCCGCCCTGAAACACCCACTTCATATCTCTGGGATGAGATTTACTCCAACATATTATAGCACAATACCAAATAAATCGGATTACATTGATTTGCAAGCATAATTTCTTATTTGGTGAATGGCAAATTGCGATTTGCAAACCTAAATGGAATGTAGGAGCTAAAATGAATTTGTGAATGGGATTCATGTGCCGAGATTAAGGCCCATAGGTACCAAGCTTTTTTGGAGGTCGCAAACAAGCCCAATTCGCAGACTCGGGCCATTCATGACAGCAAAAAAGCACTTTTAAATGCACAAAAGTCAAATTGAGATTCAGTAACTTGTTACTGAATCGCAAATTGTGTTTGCAAATCAATTTGTGGAAGGGGTATGTTCAGGGCGGCCCTTACAAATACTGATTCGTAGTGTAATGTATTCAAAGCCTGCGACCAGTGGTGTAGCAAGGTCAGGTGGTACCCGGTGCGGGAAATTTCTTGTCACCCCCGGCTTGACAAAATGGCAAAAATATGTGTTTAAAACACCTATTTTGCCATGTTGTCACCCCCCTCAGTGATGACACCTGGGCGGCCCCCACCCCCTTCCTACGCCACTGTTTGCGACTGAATTCCGGTCGCAAAACATTAATATTTGACCACCTTCTCCAAGGAGGTGGGGACCCATCCGCATATGGGAATGGGTCCCCAAGGGACCCTTTGTCCCTTTTAGAATGTAAAAATATTTTTTTAAGAGCAGGCAGTGGCCCCATGGACCACTGCCTACTCTTAAAAAATTAGACTTAAATGTTTACTTTTTTTTTTTTGTTAAACACACCCCATTTTCCTTTAAGGAGAACGGGCTTCATTAAAAAAGATTGCCTTATTGAAAAGCAATCAAATACATGGTGGTCACTGGCCCCAGCAGCCACCATCATTGTGATATCAATGATTCCTAGTGTGTCACAAATTGTGACCTAACTCATTAATATTCATGAGGTAGGTCAATTTGCAACCCTACTAGGAATTGCTATTTTTAGAATAAGTTGTTATAGCATTAGGAATTGCGATTTCCTAATTGCTATTTGGAAATCACACTTCCTCATTTTTGTACATCTGGCCCTTAATCTCTTACAAATCCGATTGGTTCACCGACCTTTCATTTTTGTTGCAAGGCCCCAGTTATAAGTGGGCTGGATTTATGTGAGATATTTATGGGCATAGTAAATAAAGAGGCAGCTGGATGAGCTATGTACGAGGTGCTGTAAATACATTCTGTTCTGAGTTTTCATTTGAAAAATAGGGAATAATGTGAAATTTAGTACCTATTTATTTTATTTGACAGAGTTTTATATAGCACAAACTTGACTCAAATAGGGCATCAGAGCGCTTTACATAGCACCAGTTGCATTACATGAGGAAACATTCATTTGTGTTAGGCACGGGGAGATTAATTGATTTGCCCAGAATCACAGGATGTTCAGCGTCATTGCCAAGACTCGAAGCCAGTTCCCCAGATTCGAGGTCGACCGCCCTAGCCGTTAGGCCAACTCCTCTCCCCTATTGCAACAAAGTCTGCATCTGTTGGGATTTACCACACATTTTCACAAGGAAACTTGAGGCAGGTTTTACCTTCTGAGATTTGCCATTTGCCATGCGAGAACTGTGGGAGCTTTGTTTATTACCACAGTAATGGAATTTTCCTCACTTATTGGAATCCAACAACACACACACAATCGTGGCACCAGGATTGAAAACCCAAAAAACAGAAGTACATTTCGCCTTTCTCTTCAACTAAATATTCACATCCGTTTTTACCATTTTATTCTGTCACTCCCAAAGATGCTAGCTGTAGAAGTATCTAAAGGTCTTAAAAAACGCAATTCAATTTGTTCACCTGTTACATTTTTTTGCTTCTTCCTTGATAATGTTAGCTAAAGCCATATAAGAATAAAAATTAAAAATTAAAAACGCTATGTCAGTATGTCAATTAAAAATACAACCGCGAAATCCTCCAAATCGATTTTAGGTGAATCAAAGCTTCTATACCTGTGGTTTGACCCTGTTCCACAGGACAGCCTTCAGAAAACACAAGGCATCCTGATGTCATATAGGTTGGGGCAATCCAGCTTAGAGGGCCTTCTAGTGAAGCCTGCCGTAGACGCCATTGTGCTTTTGATGTAGAGCGTGCACTCCCAAACTGTGAGGTCATGGCCCTCCCGCCACTCTTCAAATGAAAGTAAGGGCTAACAGCATGGGCAGGTAAGGATCTACCACATTGGCGACCAGGCCGGGAATGCGGACCGCAACGTATGAAACACACACGTTGGACCTGAGGAGTCAGTCACATCTGCAGTTGTTGAAGGAATTTCTAGGGTCAGTGAAGCCTTCCAGCAGGTACCAATGACGCGGGATATGCGAGCCACCTTAAAAAAACATCCCGCATCTGTGTCAAATAAGGTAGCCATGAGGGTACCCATTAGCTGCCCTACATGTGCTAAGAGGTAAATATCATAGAGGCATCACATTACAGACCTTTTGTGTTGGGAAACTCCTGAGTTCACTTCAGTCCACAAATGCCTTTTACCACCACAGATTACTTGTCAAAAAAGTAGTTTATGACGAGACCGAATCCAAACATTGGCACCACTATTGTTCCTTAGAAATGTACGCCCTTTGTAGGCTAAAGGTGCTTTCTTAAAGCCCTGACAGCTCAGTCTGCAGTATAATACCCCGTTTTATACTTATTACTCTTGGGAAATCTGTCTGGTTGCTAATAAAATATCTTGAATATAATTGAGAAATAATTATAATACGTGCTTGTGAAGCGTGCTTTCTTTTCCATCAGTGTTTTAGACAGCAAAATCTAAATTTAAAAAATGAAAAACATAGTTTAAGATTAAAAAGATCTTGTGTAAAAAAGAGACGATTTCGTTTTTTAAAATTTTTATTTAAAAGGTAGTGATGGTGTTGTTCTTTCTAAAATAGATGCAAACGCAGAAGAACATACCTTAACAGGAAAATTTACTTTGGAAAATTGGGTTTTATTATTAGCCACCCCCAATTTCAAAATAAAAGTTTTAATGGAGTTCTTCGTTTATGTAGGTAGTGGGCGCAGCACTCGTTTTGGGGAGCAGGACTTATTTTTTTCACCATCAGACTTTGATACTGAGCAAAAGAATGGCAGAAAAGGGAGAAAGAAAGAAAAGAAAGATATCACAACAATGACAGAGAGAGAAAGAATGGGATAGTAAAAGAACCTGCAAAAATGAGATAAAGAGACTATCATTATTCATCATTATGGTTACAAGGGTGACACCCATGACCGCCATTTATTTGCTTACACATTACATTTTATTTATTCTTTTTTTTTTAAATTATTCTAGTTTTTTTTAAATTCACTACGTCATTTTTTCTTGATCCAAATCCTCAGTGATGTCACATCCTGTGTAGTCAGTCCAGTCAATAGTCGTGTCAGCAGCACTGGATTGGCTGTTCTGCCACTAGGACATTTCCCAGGTGGGATGCAGGCACGTTGGCATCTTTCAGAGCAGGATGGGCTGCCATGACCCAGCTATGGGCCCATGGCCACTTTCTACTTACTGCCTACTGCCTCCTACATTATGGAGCTCGTTTGAACATTTTTGCCAGGGCTCATTTCGGTTTCCAGTCCAGCCCTGCATGTGATATAATTTTTTGTGAAGTTATAAGGTGGCCCAAGGGCTTTTTCATTATTTCACTTAGGCTATTCCTAGAATTTCAGTGAAATTCCAAAAGTGTATAAAACAATTATTCCTAAATCACTTTATGCAAAATTGTTACATTTAAAAAGATCAAATGGCAGACTCTCTTCTTGCATTGCCGGAATGTAGAGGTAGCGTTTTGTGGTTTTAAACTGATTTATAATATAGCCCACATTTCACACGATGACGTTTTGGAAGTGCTTGATATAGTGTTCCAGACTTTACCAAACAAACCAAATCAAAGCATACTAAACACACACAAGAAGTATTCAAGGTTTAACAAAAACATGAGGCCCATTGAATGAGCTCACACCATCTAGGTGGAAAAGTAAAGGGAAATATAATTTAGTATTGATGATTCTACACATATCTCAAATCTAAACATCGTAAAATTCAAACTTAGCTACAAACAAGGACAAAGAACGCAAGGGAAAATATATCTGAATTGCCTTTCACATTGTTGACAAAATCTATTGCTTTTGATCAGAAAGGCTGACAGCAAAAAGTGTTTTAATAAACTTGTAAACTTGGAGTGTAGATAGTGGATTGGAAAAAGTGACAAAGACATAATGGGATGCGGGGACCCAGAAATGGACTGTGTAACAGAAACACTAGCCGCTCTGACGAGGTTGATGGAAAATGGCAAGACACATACTCAGCAAAGTAAAACTACTACCAGGAGACTACAGCCTTTCATAACAAGAACCTCAACAATGCCAGGTGGCCAAGGAATTTTCAGACAACGGGTGAGATGAAAAACTCATGATATAACATTGCATACTATAATATCCATGTACAAGTGTAATGAAACAGTGGAAAGTTATAAATGCAGGCGTACTAAAACTTGAACACCCAATTTTTGCCTTTAAAAAGGCTAAAAACATTAAAGATCACTTGGTTCGAGCGGCTCTTCCATCTAATGAACCCAAGGGCACTCTGAATGACCTCTGGGGACTCCCACCTCTTGCTGGCCATGCCAAATGCGGTGAATGTATTGCATGTGACACTACTATTGAAGGCAAAGATTTTGTGTATGAACAAAGAAAGTTTGAAAGGAGAAACTTTACAAATTGCAATACTGCCAATGTTATTTATGCAATGTTTTGCCCCTGCATGAAAATATATGTTGGCCAGACCTCACAGAAGGCCAGACTCCGGATCTGCCAACACCGGAGCAGAATCCTTTGCAACACCCCTAATGCACCACTGGTGGACCACTTCATGGAATCTGGACACACTGAAATGGATTTTAAGTGGACTATCATTACTGCAATCAGACCTCCCCCGAGAGAAGCTGATATTCACCAATTGCTGAATAAGGAAGAACTAAAATGGATACTAAAAACTAACAATATCCGCAATGGTTTAAACCGCCTTGAGGACTGGACTTCTCTCCTGTAAAAATGTACTTGTCACTGTTGCTGCCCTCCATTTATACACTGATTCTTGTAATTAATTGTCCTTGAACACGTTTTTAAAAAAATCTCTATTGCTGCTAAATTCTATTGTTTTAAGTCTACAAGTCTGTACCGCTATTATTTCCATGCTTTTAATCTATTATCAAAACCGGTCTAAGATGGCCGCTCTATTTCCCTCTTTAGTCAATTGGCTTTTCTCGCTGACCGCATGACCTTGATCACGTGACCGCAGCTCTTTCTAATGCTATTTGTTTCGCCACTTCACTTCACTGCACGTCGAGCCTTGATTCATTCGCCAGGACCGCGCCGTATGGACCCTATCCGAGAACTTACTCGGTAAGTGTGTGATTGTGCTTAGCGCCGACGGCCATTCCCGTTAGCTCCTGTAAGGTCCCCTACGCTAATGGTTAATGTTAATTTGCCTTACAGGTCCTCCTCCGTCGTGACGGTCATCGATACCTGCCACGCTTTGCATTGTTAACCCAAATTCGCACCTAAATATCCCGTGGTCACCGGCCAATCGGAGTAAACCCTAATTCCTTGGTAAGGATTGCTCCCCCCCACCTCCGCCCATTTTAGCATTGTCTTTCCCAGTAGTTTCACACATAACTTCTTGATTACAGGACACCTACTGTTGGCGCCTGATACTTAATCACGGATAGCTACCGCAACGTGTGCCGCAAACCACTTGCAACAATTCTGGTAAAGATCCTTAGCTTGCGACACGTACCGGCTCGCAATCTCTAGTCTCACAGGCGTTATACCTCTCGGCCTTGACCATCTGGCAAAACTCTTCCTTTCCTCCGATTCCACGAATTGATCGTCACTCGTCTTTTACTTAAGTATCTTTTCTCCTTTCTTTATCTATCAATTACCTTCCTATAAGCCAGCAATCCGCACACGGCCTTAAACACCCGGATAATTAGCTCATGTCACTACACTATTAATCATATGGTTTGTTGCTGCCCACAGTATCTAATGCCGTTTCCTCAACAACAAAAAAATCCCTTTTTCCCTCATTTTCCCTCCTTATTTCTCCTTCACCTGTGACCATGTGTCAAACAATTTGCGTAAATGTACCCAGACATGCATAATTCAAATGTCTAGAATTGCTCGTACACAGGCATGTAAATAATTAATGTCCTGAAGATGATCTCATGATTTTGCCCTAGGGATCAAAACGTCGTCGACACTCTGTATACCATATGGATAAACACTGTGGATTATAGTGTGCAATGGTACTCTCGTGCGATTCAAGTCTGTTAAATTGAAAAAACCCTCCCCTATTCTTGTTGTCTGTCTATGTTTGTGAGTTGGACGCAGGTTGTGTCCCACTTGAATTTGTACATGATTTTCCTTCTATGCACTTATTTAATCATTAAAATTCTGTCCGGCTGGACAAAGAACATATAGTCTATCTAGCATATGTTTACTGTTTGCTCCAATTTCGTAACTGTCTAGGGACCATTGTCTTTAGAAATTGCTTACACACCCAAGGTCCCTGACGTATTGCCTTTTGGGTTCCCTTGTTGTTTAAAACATTAAACTATTTTGTGGCTCACAAAAAACATACAGGGTCCGCCAATCGCTTACCATTAGTTGGCGTTCCTGTTGCTCTCATTCGCCTGCTTCTTATTGAAGTCCCAGCTTGTCAATCTTGAGTTTGTCCCTCCCATGGACCATTACCTCTTTACCATCTCTTTTGATTGGTTGGCAACCCTCCTGCCACTTCTTGCTTTTCAAGCACTACTTTTTGTGTTCAGCTTCCAATGAGACTGCATGTGCTTTTTAGCTGTCTCCCTAGTGTACTTCTTTCAAACTGCACTCCGAGCTGCTCTCTGTTGCCCATGGACTTCTACCAGTCACCCTCCTGGTCCCCCTTCTGCTCTGTTGTGTACATCTCCACATTGCTTACCCCACTCTTGATGTTGCTTCCTCCCACCTGTGCACCCTTTCTATCTCCCCATTGTTGATTCCCCCATCCACGCCCTCTGTGTTGCTTTGCCCCAACCTATTTGTTGATCCCACCTCCTATTCCCCAATGTTGCTTATATGTTCCATGTTACTTTTGTGACCTGCCGCACTCCAGTTAGTGCTTCCACATTCTGCATTGCTTCAGAGTTCTCCTGCCCTCCACTGCATTGCCACGCTAGATTGGCACTGGGTAAAAATCCAATCCATTACAATATCATATCATAAATTACACAGCACTGCATTTCATCAGGGTGCAGCCAGTTGTTTCAATGTACTACAATCAAAACATAGCAGGCGTGACATCACAGGCTCCAAAATGACATCCTGTGAGGTTCTTCATTTGGTCATCTTCATCTCTGGTAAGAAGCCTCTGTACATTTTATATTAAACAATGTCTGTCAATGCAGGGCCAAGCCACCAATATCTACTAAAGAGTAGCAAACCCAACAGGAAGGCTTGCTTCCATAAGATAAATCGTATCATCGGTTAAATTAAACAGGTTGCTGAATCGCTGTAGGGGATCCATACAGGCACATAAGTAGCTTAAAGTTCAATTGACAGCTTTTTTTACTGATGGCAAGTCAAGACCCATGTTTAGCCTGCCAATTAAAGTAGAGCTCAACATCTCAAGAGAAAAAGAGTTGAACAGCTCTGTGTCAAACCCTTAACATAACTGGTTTGTGCCAAGTACTTGGCAAAGAGTCAGACCTGCCAAATTTAATCTAAGAAGAGGACGAAACAGAAGTACTCGAGCAACCACACACCCGCAGTGCAGCGCGCGCTGGCAGCAAGCCAACGCAAACAGCCGCAGGACAACTGGATATCAACATCATTGTTTCGCTTTTTCACCATCTATGATAAAGTAGTTGTAAGATGTCCCAGGATGGGTCTTAGACATATTAATTGTACTTATCACTTAAGCTTTGATCTCCGTTACTGTTTCTCACGCTGATTAACCCAGACCTCAAAAACACTAAGTAATTTATTCTCTTTAACCACAAAATATTCAACCATTAGAAAAGATTTTGTATCTAACTTTTTGTTCTATTTTTAGGTCTGGCCTGAAAGGGAAGCTGTTTGCATAACTACTGTTACCAATGTTTTAGAAAATACAAAAGTTAACTTAGGCTCCGCCCAGTATTTCTCTCTCACCTCACGCTATTGACTATTTGGTGTCTCTTTCCACCTGAAATGCATTGGAATATCCAAGCGACTATTTTGCATCTCAAAAGTACCCTGACTCATCGCACATTAAAACATTTTTTCGTCGTAGATGCACTGTACATATATAAAGATTCTTTGTCTTTTTTCCACTTTTTTTTAGCATTTCAGTTAGAACTCAAAATGCAAACCCAACCTACCAGCTGTGTCAATGCTTGCTTCCTGTTGTGTATGTTTTGTTATGGTCCTAAAATTAATTTTGACAATGTATATTCCGCATATGATGTAAAGTGAATTATCTCTAGATGCTGATGAAAGGTGTAATTTTCTCCCATTGCAATAGTACTTTTGCCAAAAAGGGATCAGTAGCGAAAGAGACTGCATGCTCGAAGGCCACCGCTCACCACACAGCATATTGCAAAACACACCCTTTAACCCGTTGTGTGCTTATGACGAGCCCAGCTCGTCATGAGGCACAGTGGAGCTGTGCTCATGACGAGCTGGGCTCGTCATAACGGTCGCGGTCCGCCCACGCGCGATTGATTCCCCGCCTGTGCGGGAGAATCAATTAGTGGGCAGAGTCGTGACGAGCTCAGCTCGCCATGAGCACAGCTCCACTGTGCCTCATGACGAGCTGGGCTCGTCACGAGCACAGCACCGCCACCGCCGACCCCCCCGCGCCGCAGGGGAATTACCCCCGCGGCGAATGGGTTAACCCTAATGATGAACTATTGTGTCCTTTCTGTGATAATGGACATGAAAAACAATAAAGCACAATCATGTTATGTTATGTTATCTTAGCTTGTAAAGCGCGACAGCTGCCCCAGCCAACAAACAATGAATAATAGCAGACATAAGAATGATAGGAGACATAAACAAACAACTACTAAAATCAGCCAATGACATGCTTACAAAACAAATTGACTGATTGGTTAGATTTGTGCTCATGTGGTTCCAAAGAGAAACAAAGCTAACCCTTAAATGGCACCATAGGTCTCAACTGATAGGTTTAGAATCATGGCCGGCTCAGTTGACCTGGTCAATCTATGACTTGCAGTTTGCCAACATACGTGAACATCCACATTACACACAACTATCTTACTGAATTAGATATTATTAATATATATCTTTTAATGTTATTTTTTTTGCTAGGACAAAATCCTTTAGGTACAAGTAAGTAATCCCCTGTTGTATCGATTTTCATCATAGGGGAACCACGGCCGCACATAAAATTATTCACTTTAAAGCATTTATTAACGGGGTCATTTTCATACCTGTAAAAATATTCCGCGAAATGTGTCAGCTTATTCATATTTTTCAAAAGCTCAGAAAATGGCCCTATTAGTTACTGGTAATATTCATAAATCCTGGAACTGTAGTACTTGTCACATTTTTTTATTTTCCATTTTTCTCCAACCCTGGAGGCTTGACAAATGGATTAGACATTGAGGGATTCTCAGTAGTGGACTGCAATATCTCAGTTTCAGCCCCTCCTAATGGTTACGGTAGGAGAGGATCCTAAGGCCAGATGTGCGATGTCTTTTTGGGTGTCGCAAACCCTACGAGTCCTTAAATCACAGAGTTTGCAGCTGCTAATTTTTGAATTTACTAAACCCATTTTGCATTTTTGCAAGTTCTTTGCTGGATCGCGAAATGGATTTGTGAATTCCCCACTACTATCCCCCTCTATGTTTCTGGTGATATATTTAACTGATTCTGGACCAACTACACACAATCACAAATCGCTGGGTAAAAATTTCAGATTTCTTCAAATAGTGAATTGCAAAATTAATATACAAGACTTAAAAAGCCTCATTAGTACATGCGGTAGTTAATCCTTGTTGAGGCAAGCACAGGTAGCATAGTGGGCATTGTGATGAAGAAAAGCCGGTGCAAGGTGGCCTAGCAGAGCTCAATAGAGTGTAAATAATGCAAGAGTGCAGCAAGTCAAGCCAGGAAAATTCAAACACCATGAATAAGGATGAAGAGATGGACATCCTTGAGACTGTGTGTCATGTCACAGCACCTAACGAGAGGTTGCAATGGCCGAGGATACAAATCTCTGTAAAGGCATTGGCAAAACCAAACTAAACAAGCATTAGCAAAGTCAGTAAGTCCAGTCTTTCAACAGCACAATCAGACATTTTGTCTCTGACAACAATTTTTGCTGAGACAGTTCTGCATCGTCAAAAAGGGGGAAAAAAGTTTGTTTGTGGATGCAGGTCTGCACCGTCAGAAACAAAAGCAAGCTGCTGCAGTGTGATCACACATATGTGTACATACATTACCATGCACTTTTAATGTATCGTTTGAAGATGATAGGCGCAAATCTTGAAGTAAATCTAAAAAAATGCTCTGTAGCCTGTTAAAGGAAAAAGGCGTGACCTTGTAACAAATTGACGCTGCTGGGCTTCAGAAAAAAATATTTATTTATTTTTATATATATTTTTACTAATGCAACTCTGGGGGGTGGAATAACTTAAGAGTGGTGGGGAAGAAGCGATCACCGGACTGCTCAGCAATAAAGGAGTTAGTGGAGGGTTTTTGAAAAAAATAATTAAAGAAGAAAACCAAAGAGAAATGGGTTGGGAAGCAATGACCGAGCCAGGGGTGGAAAGGGTGGCAGCAAAATGGAACACATGGAGGTTTTTGATTGGAGAAGCAGAGAGCAAGGAAGACAGCAAAAAGTACACAACTGCTTGCACAGAGAGCTGAAATTTTGAAAAAAGGAGTTCCCTGAATGTGTGCAGCAGAAGAACACAAGTGACCTGCAAAAGTATAGTAGAAAAGCTGTGCTCCAGGGGAAGGACAAACACAAGAAGATGGAAAAGCAATGAAAAAGAAGCACGCAAATGAAAGGCCCCAATGGTAAGCAATGGACTGACCCAAAGCCCACAATAAGTATTGTCCACACTGGGCCTTCGACAACAAACAGATAAGAGCTGCCTGTAAATAAAACCTAAAAATAGAGTACATTAGGAAACGTATTCATGATCTGACTATCCTTGTGAAGGAGAAGCTCTGATAAGGTCTACGGAGGGCATAGAAATGGAGGGGTAGGAAGTGGTCCTGTCACCAAACCCCAGCATTACCAGTAGGTCAGTTCCTGTAGTGCACCCTGATGTTAAAGGATGTGGATGTTGGACAGATTGGAATGTTGTTTACAAGCGGGACCAGCCCAATCCGCAAAGACCCCACCAGACATTGGGAATATGACGTAGAAAGCCTTGTTGTACAAGCAAATGCAAAACTAACAATTGATGAACAGAATGCAGAACAATGTCATACATTCACCCCAGTACAGAGCTCTGGGCCTAAATCCATCGTTTTTTTGCTCACCATGCCATTCCAGTTTGGACCCAGCCATATGCAAATCAGTCTTGACCCTGTGCCCAATGGGAACAGTCCAGTCCGAACTGCCAGGCCAGGTCCTCCTTGGACTGGAAACAGGCATCCTAGGACCGGTTTCGGGTTTTCAGCCCTCATAAGCCAGGATAGCTTGACTCCAGTGGTATGGAGAGCACGGGACCCACGTCTGGGCATACCCGTCCCACTCAGGTGACAAATGCAAAAAGAACAATTGATGGACAGAATGCAGAACAATGTCATACATTCACCACAGTACAGAGATCTGAGCCTAAAGCCATCGGTTTTTTTGCTCACCATGCCATTTCAGTTTGGACCCACCATATGCAAATCAGTCTTGACCCTGCGCCCAATGGGAACAGTCCAGTCCGAACTGCCAGGCCAGGTCCTCCCTGGACTGGAAACAGGCATCCTAGGACCGGTTTCGGTCTCAGACTGATTTGCATATGGCTGGGTCCAAACTGGGGTGGCGTAGTGGGCAAAAGAACGATGGATTTAACCCAGAGCTTTTGACTGGGGGAGAATGTTTGCATTGTCAGCATTCCATCCATCATTTGTTTGCTGTAACATTTTTCGCCCTAAGTGGGATGGGTATGCCCAGACGTGGGTCCCTTGCTCACTGTGCCACTGGATTCAAGCTAGCCTGGCTGAAGAAGGGTGACATACCCTGAAACCGGTCCTAGGATGCTTGTTTCTAGTCCAGGGAGGACCTGGCTTGGCAGTTCGGTCTGGACTGTTCCCATGGGGCACAGGGTCAAGACTGATTTGCATATGGCTGAGTCCAAACTGGGGTGGTGTAATGGGCAAAAGAACGGTGGATTTAACCGAGATCTTTTGACTGGGGCAGAATGTTTGCATTGTCAGCATTCCATCCATCATTTGTTTGCTGTAACACTTGTTGTACAAGCAGACCGGATAGCTGTTATATTAAGCTTCATCTGTGACTGCGTCCCTCTCCTGGTGTTCCAAATAGTATCCCCGGAAGGAGAAGCCTTCCAGATTCAGAAGCTCCATTATCCAGACAGGAGCTCACGGGCAGAACCAAAAAGCAAGAGAACAGAGGGGCCAATATACACCAGAGGAGAGCAACTGGAGGGGGTGGCAACAGTAGGAGAGAGAGACATCAAAAGAGTCTAACTAAAGCCTCACTTTTAGGATATGAACCTCATGCCAAAAAATACAGACTCACAGAATGAGTGTGAGTTTCAATTTTTGTCTTACAAACAGCCACACTTTCAGTGCTTTGGGTACAGTCCCACTGATCTCAAGCAATTCACACCCCCAGATGCACCGTCTCTCTCATCGGATGAAAGTCTTATACCTTGCTAGACAATCTCTTTCTACCTCTGGTCTTACCACAAAGTTTCATTCCCTGGGTGTGAATATCACATCTTCAAGCACATTCTCACTACTTCTTTGTAAATCTCCCTTCTTGCACCATAAAAATGGATAATGCAGAACACATCTTACAACTGAGATTGTGCTGTGCACTCAAAATTCGGCAGGGCTCATTTACAGTGCACTGTTATGCTGGGAGGAAGGCGCGTGCAGTTCATTGGGCTCCCTAAAGACAACAGTGATGTGGGGCAGGGCTGGGGACAGGACCGGCTTTAGCGCTGGTGGTGCCTGGTGCGGCAGTCTTTTTTGGCGCCCCCCATATGACCTCCTCCTCGGATTCCCTCACTACCACCTGGCAAATGCCCTTCATCTCTTCATAGCCTCTCTCTCAAATACATTTCATTTGTTTTAAAGCTCTGGTAAAGGCTGGCTTTACTAAACCACTCAGATATCCACATCAAATACAAATCTGTTCTTTGCAGCAGGCATTTTAACCCTCTGCGCTACTTTATAGAGAGTCAAAGCTGTGTCTAGACAAAACTCTGATCTTTCTCCCTCTACTCTCTCGCAGGAACATTAACCACAAGGGTTATCGTGACATTTTTTACTGCTGCCTGAAAGATGGACGCACCAGCCGCACTGCCCTAAAGCCGGCCCTGGCTGGGGATGCAATGCAGAGGGGTGAGAACCATGCTTTGTGAATAAGTGTGTCCTGTGTGGTGCGGGTGAGAGGAGCTATGTGAGATCCTGGCTAAATAGATTGAATATTCTTTAGGCTTGCATGAGGTGCACACGAAGTGGTGTGTACACTCTCCTTTACAAACCAAAGGAGCAAGGAGGGGCATGTTTATAAATGCTGCATGAACTCCTCTTTCTAAGAAGCAATGTCATAGCACAGGGCCTGGCTATGAAAACTCTTGAGTATAAACAGATGGAATAATGTAGGCCACGGCTGAGATGCATTAGGAGAGCTGTGTGAGCTCTTGGGTATAGATGGAATTATGAAGGTCCTGGCTGAGGTGTTTAAGAAGTGCTGTGTACAAACTTGGTTGTAAATAGATGGCATAGTTGAGGACATGGCAGAGGTGCACAGGAAAATGTGTCTGCGCTCCAGTGACATGCTGAAAAAGGTCACAGCAAAGGTTCTAGGGAAGCCAGTCGACTTTCCAGAGCGGAAGCTTATAGGGGAATGAGGCTTGGTGTGCATCGCAAACTTCCATCCTTTTCCACCCGGAAAGATGGCCCAGCTCCCTCCGATCCTCTTGAGAATTCAAAGCTCACCATTACCAATGTAAATACGAAAAAACTGCCTATAAAAATACGAATGACAGAGACGGTTGGTGTGCAGCCTGGGCGCGGGAGAGCTCGCTTGCAATGCAGGCCCGGCTCCAGGAATTTCATTTGGGTGGGCCAAGGATGCACTCGGGTGGGCCACTGCGGGCCCAATTTGTGTCTCATATGTCTAGCCAGGCCTGCTTCAGGGCCCTCCTTTATCTCTCCTTAGTCTTACAAGGGCCCAGTAAAACGCATTTTCCTTCCAAATCTCTTCCTAAATGTTATCACTCTCAAAAAGTGTTTTTTTCCATGTAATGTCCTCTTGATGGGAAGAGGAGGTTTTTGAGGTGGGAGTATCAGGCAAGTGACACTTCTCGGGCTCTCCCTCATGACCTCCTCATCCGATTCCCTCACAGCCGCCCTCCACCAGTGCCCCTAATCTCTCCGTAGCCCCTCCACCAATTACCTCCTTCTCGGACACCCTCACTACCACCCTCCACCAGCGCCCCTCATCTCTCCGCAGCCCCCTCATTGACCTCCTCCTCAGACTCCCTCACTACCACCCTCCTCCAGTGCCCCTCATCTCTCCGTAGCCACACCCCTATTGACCTCCTTCTCAGACACCCTCACTACCACACTCCACCAGCGCCCCACATCTCTCTGTAGCCACTTTCCCACATGCATTTCATCTGTTGCATAGCGTTACTCATATCAGTGTAGGGTGTCACAGTACTTTACATAACGCACACATTATACAGAGACAATTGATCATGCAAGTAGGTGAATCAGTCTACAGGGAATGTCACATAAGCCAATGAGGGTTACAAGGTGAAGAAATCACATGTGATCCATAGTGGTGGGCACTATATTTTAAGAGGGTTTGGTCTGGGGAAGCACAAACTCAGGATTTAAAGAATACCCCAGTGGGGTTGGCTTTACTGACAAAAATATATATCTGCCCAAACAAACTCTTTTTAGCAACATTAGAATAAATAAATACTGGGGAAGTTCTAACTATATCACAACACAAAAAAAGAATAAAAAACGAAGTTCTAACTATACCATTCAGGTTTGCATGCAGCTCTTTGATGACAGTTCATCTATGACAGGATTGTAACTTCCGAAAAGCAAGTAACACACGAATCTCTGTGACAAAGGCAGTAACCCACTGAGCTTTCCGCAGAAAATACAGTTTATCTGCATTTCAAAACTACCAACAGACAAATGATTGCTCTCCAGCAGGATCATAAATCCCCAGAGTTATTTGGTCATTTTTTATAGTAAACGAAGCGTACACGAAGTAACTGTCTTGCTGAGCCTTTCCTGATTTTCAGCCGCGGCCCGTGGAGGGAGTTCCGTGGGGCGGTAAGGCGGGGCGGGTTAGGGGCAGGGTGGGGGGTTCTAAAAACCGGAATATGGATAATTGCAGGTAAGTAAACAATTAAATAAATAAAACGAATTTCGTAGCGCGCGCTGCATCGCATTTTGAAATTCGTTTTATTTATTTAATTGTTTACTTACCTGCAATTATCCATATTCCGGTTTTTAGAACCCCCCACCCTGCCCCTCCCCCACCCCGCCTTACCGCCCCACGAACTCCCTCCACGGGCCGCGGCTGCTGATTTTAAAAAGAAGAATACATCGCCATTCTCTTACTGATCGGTTCCTTCACAGCCTGGTCTAAAAAGCAGCTGCAGGGGCCAGGAAAGGTGAATCAAGATAATCAAACTTTTTTTCCTTCTGCATGGAATAGAAAAGGAAATATCCATGCAGCAGGAAGGATGTCAAAGAAAGGATGTGTCCCCTTCGCCATGCCCCTATTGTACCTGCACGAGTGGGCGGGGACACAGCCCACCTTTTTAAAAGGAGATAAGTGATTGGGGGTGCCTGTGAGAGAGCCCAGGCCCAATCACGCAACTCTCAGAACAGGAAGGAAAAGAACGTTCGGAGGAAAGTCTTTAATGAAAGTGCCCATTTTCTACTGGCCTTCGTGACAGCACTGCCAAGGCCCATGCTCATGTTTGGGTGGGCCAGGCTCATGCTTGGGTGGGCCCGGCCCACCCTCTAGAACCTGGCCTGTTGCAATGCCCCTTAAGGTTGAATTAATCCGCCGCTGCGTGCATTCCACCCCGCAGCCAATCACCGAGGCGGAGGCCGCGGGTAATTAGCATCCGCTGACATCTAATCCTATCTGGTCGTTTGAGATCCTCACCTTCACCGCCACCCGGGGGGCAGCCATTGCCGGAGACGGGTTAAGTGAAAAGACGATGGCTTCTGCTGACAGGATAAGCTCCTGCAGGTTTACGAACGTCATCGGAGGAAACGTCGTCTGATCCCTGCCTGGAATGAGAAGCACGTTCAAGGGCTGGGCGAAGGCAGTTTAGCAGCAAAGTGAATCAAGAAGCTGCGGGGCACCAAAATGGCGGCGAAACCCTGCTGTGACCAGATTCAGGGTTACCAGAGACCCGGGTTCGAATCTCCTCTGTTCAAAAGACATCATTTAATATGGCCCGATAATGCTTACACGGGGCAATCAGATGTATTACAATTTTCACCAACCCAGTGGGCTTTCGATACAGAAATCACAACCGGTATAAACACATATTCCTAATTTTGCTTCCATTGTAGGTGGAACATCATGGGCTGTATTCCCATGGTATCCCCATTTCCAACTTGCTCTACTCATAATGGGAGGTGATAAAACACAGAAAAAACCACTCTGCAGTATGACTATATCTACAGGTGGCATTACCGCAACCAAATTCCTGGCCACCAAGGCATGAGTCCGGGGTACACACGGGTAGACGGCGCCTACCCACTTTTTTCACAGGGTGATAAGCTATCTACCCTGCCAAAGTTAGGTTCAACTGATATATGCTGAACTCGTCTTGGTGTAATTTTCGGACACCAGGAAACATTCAGCAGCGGCTTCACGTGGTCTACTTTCGTAACGAGCAGCAACATGCAGTTATTTTAAATTCCAGCTGTCTGCAAAACAAAGGCCAGATTTAAGGAGCCATCAGGCCTCCTTTTGCTGTCGGATCCTTGGGTTGGATCTTTCAGGAGCCTCACACCTTGATGCAAATGGAATGGAGCTAAACAAAGTCACACACCTTATTACTTCACAAGTGCTTAAGACAGGCACACCTTTGACTTTAAGTTCCTGTGTATGAGATGTGCATGCACTATAAGAATGTCAGACATGTTGGTCTGTCCAGTATTTACACAAATAACAAACTAAATACCACTATTTTGTTTTATTTCTTTTATAGCGCTACTGTTCCCAATGCAGGGTGCCAGGCACTTCACATCACACGTACACATTATATATTGACAATAAATCATAAAAGTGTGTAAATCAATGTACAGGATGTGTTACTTTAGACAGTGAGGTTTACAAGGTGCAGGAGTCACTGGTTCCTTCATAGCTCACTGTGTTATATTAGAAGGATTACATTTTTTTAAACTGCAAGTAACAAAAGGATCTCTGTGTTAAAAAAAAATACAAATCTATCATCTGCATGTGACATGATGTGCTTTGCAGGAGGCACATTAACCCTCTATGCTACCTTGATTCAAAACTGGGACTAGACAAAACACAGATCACTCCAGCAAATGCGTTAACCTCCAGAGTTATCCCACCATTATGTTTCCCAGAGATCTACCAGACACACAAACATGTCTACAGCAGGTGCTTTAAGCCCATAAGATATATTAAGATACAGACTTTCCAACCAATTAACCTGAACAGATGAACTGCAGTCTTTCTCATTGTTTCCAATTTATTTGTGAAGAGTTCAAAATAAATAAATGTAGAAGTTGAGGCCCATATTGTGCCTAGAGATTGTGTCACATTTTTGGCACAACCCAGATGCAAAATTTCATTTGTTAAATCTAGTAATGCGCGCAAATGTACTAATGATAGTCCTGGTAAACATATGTGTGAAGTCTTAACATCTGATGTCACTTCTTGTGTTGTCACTTCCTGTGAGGTCATGAGTTCTGATGCCACTTTCTGTGATGTCACATCCAGTGATGCCACATGCGATGTCATGTGCCGTTATGTCAAGCACTCTGATGTCAAGTGCCATATGTCACTTACATGCTGCCCAACTTGGTTAGTCCCCCCACTTGTTTTTTTAAAGTTTTGCGAACTGCTGGCCACTGTTGGTAACCATAGTTGTGGGAAGGCCCATGTTCGTCTATAGATAGGTGGCTGCTCCTGTGGAAGTGTCTTTGAAGGCCTTCCCTTTATAAGACCCCCATGTCCCCTACGCTCACCCAGAAAGAATCAGAACTGACATATGATTGACCTGTAGTCACAAACCCACACCTATGGCAACAAAATGGTGAAGCTGGCCCTCACCTTAACAAAATACTAGGATTGGACAGTTCCACATGGCCATTCAGTGAGCTCTCAACAGATGATGTGTTTGATAATGGGTCATGTGACAAGATACTGGATTTACTAGAAAAATACAAATTGTTTTTTGACCTAAGATAAACTGATTCTTGAAAAAAAGTTTCTTGTGAAAAAATAAAACAATGTCACAAATCTAACTCATTTATGAAGATAACAAGCACAGAGTTAAAATTAAATCATATCAACTCAAAAAAAGAAAAAAGCTAAAAAAAATTAAATTCTAAAATGCAGGGAGAAGCATCTTTCCACTTTATTTACGTCAACACTCAGTCAGTGTGAAATGGGGCATTATAGGAAGACCGCATTTTACTTCAATCTGGGTCTAAGGGCAGCAAAACTATTTAAGTGACAGTGAGTTACATAAATATAATTTCATTTGTAATTACATCGCTCACACAACAAACCTGAGGCATGCATTGAGGCACAACAAGAAAAGTCTTAAACTCATCGGAACAAGGGATGTAAGAGTTTGCCCAAGTATATTATTTCAGTACTCTTTTAGATACCATTTATGCCATTATGGAAAGTCCTCAAAAGTTGTCAAATGGAATAAAATGACAATATTTGGACATATTCTTATAGATTTGTAGCAATAGACCAATATGTGCCATTTTTGCGCTTTTACTAAGAGCGGGCCTGATGCTTTGGGACCGATTCACAAAGACATGGATCCCATCAGAATCCAGAAAAACGGTCACACACACCCTCATCAGTAGAAGACTGGACTACAGCAAAGCTCTCTACACCGGAATTAACAAGAAATTACTTCGCAAACTCCAGACTGTCCAGAACGCCGCAGCCAGACTGAGACATCCCCTGCTACAAGCACATCACCGCAACCTCCACTGGCTGCCCAGTGAGTGAGTGAGAACCTTCAAGCTCCTAACTCACGCATACAAGGCCCTCCACAAAATAGGACCAGCATTCCTAAATGACCACCTCTCCTTCCACCCACCCAAGAGACACCTCTGATCAGCCGACCTTATTCTGGCCACCGCCCCACGCATCTACAAGACCAGAACAGGAGGAAAGTCCTTCTCGTACCTCGTAGCCAAGACCTGGAATGACCTCCCCAGTCACCGCTGGCAAGTTCCAACACTGCTCTAGTTCGGGAAGGACCTCAAGACCTGGCTCTTCGGATGACCCAGTGCTCCACACATTCGCCCCCCCTTTACACCCCTAGTGCCTTGAGACCCTCGCGGGTGAGTAGCTGAGCTTTACCAACCCCTGATTGATTGATTGATTGATTGAAAGACATGTAAGAGGACGCAAAGAATACTTCTGTAGTACTGCTGTCTGTACCCCCAAATGCTTCTGTGAATCTGTGCCATACATAGGAAGTTGTTTGGGTCTGATATGGGGTATTCTAACCAGTGACTGTCGTTAGTTCATTTTCCTTGATCTCTCAGCTGATTTTTATATGGTGGACAGTGGAGTGCTCCAGTGCTTAATTTGTAAACAAATAAGGGCCAGTGCCCTCATCAGGAGATTGGTATAGCTTGCACCACATATTGGTCCTGCCAGCAGTGCCAATGACAGTACTAACCATCACACTGTTACAAGTGTGACAATTCAGACTATTCCACGCCCCCAAAGCTATAAGAATGGCTTGGGTTGCAGGGATAAGTCATTTGTAATGTATATAGAATTAATAAAGAACTGTTGTTTTGCTCATCTCTAATTTAGACAGACAGCTCCACCATGTGGTAGACTGTCATAAGTGCCTGTGCCGACCACCGGAAATCACCAGCTCAAATTAAGCACTGGAGTGCTCCAATTACTCTACAAACATGCATGGGAAGAGGGCCCTGAAGTGAGTTTCATCCTGTTTTTTAGGTCTGGCCTGGCGTTAGCAGCGCACAGCACTGCCCTCGCCATGCAAGGGCTTTTTGTAATCAATTCAACATGTGCACGCGTACGGAGGGACAAAGATGGCGTCGGGCTGTCCACATGCGCTTGCATTTTTCGTCCCGTTGTATGCGTGCACATGTTGAATCGATTACAAGGCGTGGCTCGCAGACAACGTCCTGCACTGTAAGCGCGTCCGGGCCATACAACGGCTTGAAGAAACTTACAATAATTTAAAGCAAACGAGCGGCTCGAAAATGTTGTTTACAGTTCACGTATGCAGATAGGTAACCATGTGCACGCGTACGGAGGGACAAAGATGGTGTTGGGCTGTCCACATGCGCGTGCATTTTTTGTCCCTCCGTACGCGTGCACATGTTGAATCGATTACAAGGCGCGGCTCGCAGACAACGTCCTGCACTGTAAGCGTGTCCGGGCCATCCAACGGCTTGAAGAAACTTACAATAATTTAAAGCAAACGAGCAGCTCATAAATGTTGTTCACAGCTCACGTATGCAGATAGGTAACCACACACTGATTATTTCATATTGTGCTCTGCAACTTGAGCAAGGAGTTCAAACACTCCCTTTGTCTGACCGAAGCTGCGGAATTAACAAATCTATTATGCAAGAGGCCTGCTGCTAATATTTCACGGGAGGGGATGGCAGGATAATTCAACAAGACATAGACGATGGCACACTTCCAAGAACCCCTTGAAGGAAATGCCAATCAGAGAGACGAGATTTAGAAGGCTTGTGTCACAGCTAGGGAGGGTGTAATGTCCCCAGCCCTAACAACATCGTATGCCGTTTCCTCCACAGGTGTACTTGCCTGTCACACAGCCTGTTTCGGAGCCACCGAGACCGGCTTCTGCGCAGCCGCTCCAACATTAGCGCTCTCCTCAGTACTCTGATTACCACTTCAAGAGACTGCACCGAAGAGGGATAACAAACTTCATCTCCACTAAACACGTCCTGAGGCGGAACCTATTCTGACAGATGCCTTCTCCAGCAGATTCTCTCCATGACAATACATACCGGTGCCAGTGGGGCTCCCCTGCGCAAGTTCTTCAGATTAAAGTATGAAATAATTGAATATTTTGGTATGTCTGTGGACCTTGCGTGTTTATGTATTAAATGACTTTAGATAAGGCAGAAAGGATGTGGCTTAAAGGCAAGGGCGTCTGACTATGAAGCCGAATAACCAAGTTCGAGCCTACTCTCGGCGTCGGCTCAAGCATCCTGTGATTCTGGGAAAATCACTTAATCTCCCCGTGCCTAAAAAAAATGAATGTGCCCATCTGTAATGGAACTAGTACTCATGTGAAGCGCTGATACCTTCGGGTCGAGTTAGCGCTATATAAATCAGCAAATAAAATAGGAGAAAATACGAAAGAAGATAATGTATACGTGCGAAATTCTACCGCATTTTATGGGTCGAATTTCAATTATTTAAGAATAAATGCATTATTTTATAATGGAAAAATCCCTTTTACACCCGTTCAGGTTAATTGGAAACTAAAACATTGCACTTGTTGTTAACCACCCAAATCTTCAACTTTGTGATTTCAAATGTGATACGCGATATGCCATTTTTGCTTGAAAATATTAATATACACCATTCAACGTCCCCAGGACAGTGAGGTGTTGCGAGAGCAAGTGCCGGTAAAAAAAAAAAAAGCATTGAAAATGCAATAGGTCTCACCTTTGATTAAGTTAAAGCCATTTGCTTTGCTAATGGTATTGTATGGCAAAGCAAATGGCTTCAACTTAATAAAAGACGAGACCTATTGCATTTTCAATGCTTGTTTTCTTTATTGTTGTTACGTAGTTTGTTCTGGTTGGATCCTCCCAGTCATGGGTCCTTGTTTTGTGGAGTCCTCCAGGGTTCTTTCCTGCAACCATCTCTTCTTCAGTGGTGTAGCAAGGGGGGCGGTCGGCCCTGGGCGGCACGAGTTTTGGGGGCAGCGGCCTTCCTCCCTCTTACATGAGTTTGCCACAGGGGCGGCAAACGCAAATATCATCGCCAGCACTCCCACAGCCCCCGGCTTCTCAGTGCCGGTAAGGTGTGGTTGGGGATAAGGACATCTTATTTTTGTTGTATTCTAATAATTATTCTTTCTGTCGTGCATGAATGACTTTCGTTCTTGGTTTTGTTTGTACCCAATGTTCGTTCTAGCGTGGCTATTATCTGCTTTGTATCTCTGGTGTTCTTGGATCCCATGTCAAATATTCACTTTCTTTTCACATTCATACTACAAAAGTCACTCAGATTTATTCTGTTCGGTCATCGTATATCTATTTTGTTGTCTACAGTTTTTCGTTCTACTGTCAAAACAATTGTCATCTCTAGTCTTGATGCGGAGACGCTCTTTTCATTGGATGTGATTTTTCTTCTTTGGTTCGCTAAAGACTATTTTACATTTTGTAGCTCACTGGATGGCTGGAGCTCGAAAATGTAAACACATAATTCTAATTTCTTTAAATTCTACTGCTTTAAAGCTGCCCTTCAGAATACAATAGGATACATTGCCGTCAAGGCATTTACCTTGATTCATACGGAAAAACCAGCGTAAAAAACACAACACGGATCGCCATTGTTTC